>NW_027115598.1:120359-124876 GCF_000696795.3 Halyomorpha halys
ATAAAGATTTCTCACAATAAATTCTCTACCTACTGACTCTTCAGTATATATTTCACGAAATGAAGCTTTTTAAAAAACTTCATTTCGGGAGCTATTTAACGTAAATAGTTTTAATTTTTTTTTTTTTTTTTTTTTTTTTTTTGGCCAAGACTCCCATTGGAGTCCTATACTGCCTAACCATGGTTGGGGGTCAAAGTTCTTCATTTTGTGGGACCGCCACTCAATGAAAAAAGTCGACGCCCGAGGCCGGATTCGAACCGGCACCGCCAGTAGACATCAAATTGGTAAGACTGTGTCTTAACCACTTAGCTATGGGCGGCCCTAGGTTTTAATTATCCTCATATTTAAACAAATTTACTCTACTTTATACCTTACTATATTAGGTTTTTATTGTCTTTTAGGTAGTTTAAAAAATATGGATTTCTTAATGAAAAATTAATTTATAAGATTCTTAAATTATCTTATAAGTGGCAGGCTAATAAATTTTGACTGGAATGACATTGCCTTTTTTCCACCGGACACTTGTACTAAATGTTGGTCACTCAAATTTGCTCCTCTTGAAGGTCAGTTTTAATTCTCAAAATTTCTAACGTTTAGGAAACCATATTTAATAAATTTGTCAGAAATTAATACAAATAAGTTGAACAAACTTATTCAATAGTTGCCACTAGTACGTGAGTTCTTTGACTTATTCTCTTTTTCTTATCTTTCTTTTACCCCTTTCTCCTTCTCCATTCCATTCTTATTTTTCCTAACCCACGTTATTACTTATATTCACCACATATGATTATTGTCATGTTTTCTATTCACTTCTTTTGTCTAACTCTTTATATTTTGTTTCTTTATTCAAACATCTCACTTACATATTTCATTAGTTACATATATATTAATATATGTATAACTTAAATTTTTTAATTATTAGTAAACCAAAATATTCATATTTCTTTGTTTCTTAACATTGTATAGCTTGAATTTTGTATTTCCTTAATTATTTTATTTTACTTTAATATTTAATTATTTATTTATACGTTTTATTTTTCACTTCATTCATCACTTTATTTTTATTAGTTTTCATTCTGTACAATTATTTACTTTAATCCTTCTGTTATACTTTATCTTTTTATTTATTTATTTTTTGTATTCAATGGTTATCTTGTTCTTTGTTTTTAGCCCCGATGAAGGCTAGACATTCTGGCTGAAACGTTGGCACTATTAAATAAGTTTTTTCAACTTATTTTTGTTAATTTAATCATCTTCTCTCCATAGGGTTAGGAAGTTCAATTTGGTATCTTAAAGCTTCGGAAAACAGTTTGGAATTTCTATTAACGGATATTTCGACTAATCGAAACTCGATAAGAGTTATGTAGTTTAAATCTTATTTGGTCAAATAATTACAAATTCCACAGAATTGGTATGAATGAGCAAAACAGACATACTAAAATATAAAAGCATTTATTATACCCTTCGATGTTCTCCTTTAAAAAATACAATGGGGAAAAAATTATAACTTATCCTTGACGGAGTTTCTCAAAGAATCGTGTCCTGATATAAATAGGACAGGGGAAGAGGGGCTAAGAGGAGGAGGTAGGAGTGCAATTAGCCAAGCCTAAGATATCCTTTTAATCCTTCTTCTTTATTAAAGAGGACTCGATCATTTATAAGGAACGGTCCTTAAGGATTTCTTTAGGAGCCAGTACTGCTACTGTACTGCTAACTTGCTAATGGTCCTTCGTCCTGCTTGCACTGTTCCTAACCGATTTCTAGTCTATTATCTTTAATGGATTTCATTATTCATCGGTTGGAAGGAAATTTTAAAATTCACTAATTCCCGAAACAGAATTTTTTAAAAGTGATCTTTGTGACTGGACGATGATCATCAGAATTATTCTGTTTCTTTCCTATTGAATAAATATATAAAAGTTTTGGTGTGGCCGTATGATTGAATGCGTTCGTTATGGTTTTAAGGCCCATGTTTCATCTTTCAATTTTTTGAATTATCATTATTATATTTATTTTATTATTATTATCTTTTATACATTTCATACCAAGATTCTGAACTCTTAAAATTAGAGATAGTTAATTATTTCAATGTGTTTTGACTTTTGTCTCCATCAACAAACACTCGCTCCCTAGTCTAAATAAATCCGCAACAAAGAAATGGCTTTCCTGAAAGATGTGGCTGACTGTTAGTGTAGTATTACAATATTGACATTGTTGCGGTGGTTGCTTGTTGATGAGATAGGAATGAGTCAAATTTGTATGTCCAATTCTCAATTTAACTTGTGCCACCAGCTCCTTGGAATTGGAACGATTTGACCTGGGCTATGGCTTTATTGTGTTTTTTTTTGTAACAGATTTTTAATTTAAATCTTTTAATATACTTTAGTATAAGGGGGAAATATTAAAAAAAAAGAAAGAAAAAAAGGTAGGAGAATATAAGGTTGTTGTTGTTGTTCGTTGGGGCTTTTGGGCGTAAAACCCTGAGGTCATCAACGCCCACGTTTCTCACTTAATAATTCTATTTCAAGATTTGAAATTCTTTAGATAATTGCTAAATAAGTTTAAATAATTACTTATTATAGAATTTTTTAAATATATATGACAAACTTTTGGGTTTAGATCTTATTCAAAAGATTATTCCTTTTTAAGAAAATTAAAACCATTCCTATGGTTTTTTCGTCATCATTCAGGGCATCCGAAACACTCGGTTCCACTCCCAATGTACGTAAGTTCATGGAGAATACAAGGTAAGTTTATTTATAAAATGCAGAACAGAGTAAAATAAAAGAAACATTACAGTTGTTTATATTACTATTTTTTTTTAGTCTTGAAGAAGCTCTGCGACACAGGACGAAAAGTTGATGTAAGCCATAGTTTAATTCATATTTGAGTCCGCACCTGGCAGATCTTTCTTTTATCCCCGTCGGCGATGCTCTACGCACCAAGGAGGTGTGCTCCATTGTAGCATTGCTCCATTGCCCAGTGACTGTCGAATGTTCCTGATGCCTTATTCCAGTCTACATTCAATTACGAAGCCTAAATCGCGGCATGTGCCGATAGAATGGGGGTGGATCAGGGCTACCAAAGTGTGAGAGCTATACGGCAGTCGTTGCGTGAGAATGATTCGAAGAATAGGCCAATTACAGGTGGCAGGGTATTGGTGTTCGCCATTTCAAAGAGACCCTAAAAGCTAATAGGTATGTGTAAATATCAACTACATTCCCCTGCGTGGAGTCCCAGGAGAAAATGGACTGCAAAGAGAAGTTGGGTCCCTCTGTCGCAAATACGGAGGGGATTCTGAAACACCAGCCCATGTTGGTGAAAGAAAAGACATCACCTGCTTCGAGGAGGTTAATTGCGTTGACACCGACGGATCCGTAAGATATGCCGATATTGTCGCATTTACAAAAATCGAAGATTTGGATCCGATGGTAAGATTTGAGAGTAATGACCACGAACAGGAAGGTAGAGTGGAAAGGGGAAAAAAAGAAATATATGAAAAATGTATCTCTTTCCTTTCAAAAATTCCACGAGACCTTTGGAGAGAGAGAGTTCACTGTGAGAGGCCTTGAAACTCAGGTCGAAACGTCGGCATAAAATAAATAAATATGGTTTTGTTTATTTATGTTGTTTTTTGCTGACAGCACCCCCCGACAAACTTCTCCAATAATTAATAATAATCTTTATATATACATTTATAAGAGGATTATTTACATCTACTTTTTCTATATTTACATATAAAAAGACTTTTCTTTTTTAAGGAGTAATAAAGTCTTTAACGGGGATTATCCGTACTTTTGTTCACTGAGATTTAGCTTATCTTTATCTTCTAGTATTTTCTGTCCTTGGCTTTTCGTGACGACTTTCCTTGTACCTTCTTTATCTCGTCTACCCATCTTCTTATTTGTTTGCTTCGGTTTCTTTTTATATCCAAGATCTATTCTGTTAGTTTCTTGGCCCAGTGTTCGTCATTCTCCTTATTAGATACCCAGCCCAATGGCATTCCATCTTCTTGACGTGCCTGATTACATCTTTGACCCCGGTATATTTCCTTAGTGATAGGCTACTGAGCTTTTGGCTTCTTCTTATGCCTAGAATGCTCCTCTCCATTGCTCTTTGGCATGTTTGAATCTTTTTCTCATGGTGCTTCTTGAGGTAGCATGTTTGGCATCCATAAGATATTAAAGGTAATATACACCTATTGAAACTAATGTTTTTAGAGGCTGGCTGATATTTTTGTGTTCTTCATTATCATTCGTAGGCTCCAATATTTCCGCCAACTTATCTTAATAATCTTTGGTAAATAAATAAATTGGGTACAAGAAAATTTTGCGACGAGAATAAAACTGTTTTACTGAGGTGTAGATTGTTTTATAAATTTACAGTATGGGGCTATCTGTCGCACAGTAGTAGAGTGTAAAAAAAAAATTCAAGTTTATCTTACACTCAAATACTTATAAACAAATTCACTGTAATTGGTTCTACCATGAAACATAATTTTTAAGCCGTAATCTTAC
>NW_027115598.1:126266-129763 GCF_000696795.3 Halyomorpha halys
TTTAATATGATATAAAGTAGCTTCTTTAATATGATATAACGTAGCTTCTTTAATATGATATAAAGTAGCTTGTTTAATATGATATAAAGTAGCTTATTTAATATGATATAAAGTAGCTTGTTTAATATGATACAAAGTAGCTTGTTTAATATGATACAAAGTAGCTTGTTACACTTACCTTCGTAGAGTTAGTAGATTCCTAACTGCTTGGACGTATCCAGGATCAAAAATAGGGGATGGAAGAGGGCCGACCAATAAGGTTGTGATTTAAGCATTTTTTAAAATTTATTTATTTAATGTGATTTACAACTGTACAAATAATAAATACAATAAGCAAATATGTTTCATTTACACTTGAAAATCTTGGGAAGGAACCCCCCATTGGTGGTAATTTAAGCATTAATTTAAATTTGAAGGTCCCGTGGCCATCGTCTTTTCAGACGCCTCGAAGGATTATCAGGGATTATTGGGTTAGGGTTGGTAAGGAGTTTGGAATGAAAAGATGGTTATCTGTTTTGGGTCAAATCTGCAACGAATGAGATTTTAAGGTCTTTGTGAATGAGTTTATTTGTAACGTTAGAAGGAGCATCAAGGATTTTACGTAGGATTTTGGATTGTAAGGATTGGATGAGGGAAGAATTTGATGGTTTGGTGGAGCCCCAGAGCTGAATTCCAAATGTCCAAATTGGTCTGATTATCGTGGTGTATACTAATTTTTTTGTAGTGAATTGTTTAGAGCGTTTGTCAAGTAAGTGTTGTAGCAATCGGAATCTACGAGCAGTTTCTTGTCATTTCAGTCTTGTATGTGGATTCCATGTATCTTGTCACGATGGAGTCCTAAGTATCGAATCTATTCAACTGGAGTTAGTGAAGTATTTAGAAAGAATACTGTAGGACAGGATGGTAAAGGTTTACGACGGAGAGTAAAGGTGATCTGGTGGTATTTGTCCGATTTATATCGATTATCCAGTTTTGACTCCATTCTTCGATGGATGTTATGTGTGTCTGTAGTGTTTGTGATGCATTAGTGGGGTCGTTGTTTACAGACAGTATACATGTGTCATCAGCGTATGTTGTTAGGATTGTGTTAGGGTGGGTTGGGATGTCAGCTGTACAAACCGTATGATTTTAGCATGGAAAAGGAGAATGAAACCAAACTTATAAATTATAAGATATATGTCTCAGTGATTTTTTAATTATTATGAAAAAAAAAATTGACAGCTGCTCCCTCCGGCACCCCGTTGGGTAATAAAATTACTACCCCTACGAAGATGAACGTTTAAAATGCTTTATAGTACATATTATTAGGTTTTTCTTTTTCCATTTTTAAAAAATCAAATGACTTACCGTTCCTGTCCCATTTATTTCCTTATTGCCTTGGCCGAAATCGATGAAAGGGCTATACGGGACGACTCCTGAAAGCGCGTCCATGAACTTCAACACTCTATTGCAGAGCAGAGCTTCAAGGTCCGCTCTGCTTGCTATCACGGCCAATTGGATGAGCAATGTTCCCAGCATGCTTTGTTCCTATCGAATGCACTAAATTCTCCAGTTCTTCATTATCGTTCCAGCAATGGCCACTAAACATAGTCTTCTGTAAGAGGACCGGTTTAATCCTATTGGAATATCCTATCTGCTAAGGAGATATTTCTATTCGTTTTCATTGTAACCTATTCCTTTGGTATGGAGCATGGTTGCTATGCAACATATGTTCTCTGGAACCTGTTTCAGTGCTTAGCCTTGTTCCAACACAAGTCAAAACTAGTCGGGTCGGGCATGCTTTAAATCCAAGAAATCAAGAGGAGAAAAAAAATCAGTTATTTCAATCCAATTTTCAATTAATGAAAACTATGTATAAGTGTTAGTAAAAGTTGATGTGTGTGCCAACTATGTTTAGGTCAGACATAAATCAACATTATGAATGTAAATAACTATTCATATTTATTTATCCTGTCCTACAGGAACCTTTCTAGATACACCACTTACACCTGTTGAACAGATTCGACACTTAGGACTCCATCTTGACAAGAGACTTACTTGGAATCCACACACAAGACTGAAACGACAAGAAACTGCTCGTAGATTCCGATTGCTACAACCCTTACTTGACAAACGCTCTAAACCTCCCATTCATTACAAAAAATTAGTATACACTACAATAATCAGACCAATTTGGACATATGGAATTGAGCTCTGGGGCTCCACCAAACCATCAAATTCTTCCCGCATCCAATCGTTACAATCCAAAATCCTACGTAAAATCCTTGATCCTCCTTATTACGTCACAAATAAACTCATTCATAAAGACCTTAATATCCCATTCGTTGCAGAGTTGACCCAAAACAGATATGCGTCTTTTTATTCCAAACTCCTTAACCATCCTAACCCATTAATTCTTAATCTTTCATCCTTAACAATCCCTGATAATCCTCCGAGGCGTCTGAAAAGAAGATGGCCACGGGACCTTCTAGTTTAAATTAATGTTTGAAGTACCACCAATGGGTGGTTCCTTCCCAAGATTTTCAAGTGTATATGAAACATACTACATATTTACCTATTGTATTATTTTGTACAGTTGTAAATTACAATAAATAAATAATTTAAAAAAAAAATTATTTATTTATTTTTATATATTTGAATGGAAAGTTTACAGTTTGAAATTAAAAAAAAAAGAAGGCTAATGCTAAGTGAGTTAAGTTGTTAAAACAATAAGATTGTTCATTTATAAGTTGTTTTTTTTCCTAACAGGGGGCTTTTACGCCATTTTCCCTATGAAAGTCCATACAATTATACTTTTCCTCTTAGTTGGTCCGCATCCTACTTAATATCATCTAGGCCAATGCACGTAAAAAGATGGTCTCCGTCCATGTCCCCATGTTGCATAGAGGACATTTCGGGGAATCTACGATGCCAATTCGATGGAGGTTTTTTTGGAGCAGATCATGTCCTGTTACTAGCCGAAAACAGGCCACTCTCTCAGCTCTGCTAAGATTGCCAGGGATTAGTTTATCCTTATCCAGTAGGCTCTCCCACTTCTTTCCTTCTGCTTAAACTTTGTGTCTAGCACTTGTTCTGTCCTTACAATAAGAACTCATCATTTATTTTACTATTCTGTAGGAAAGTGGTTGAACAGGCTGGTTCTCTGCACAACCGAGCTTAGCCAACTTGTCAGCTTGCTCATTACCATCTACACCAATACGGCCTGGTATCCACTGCAGAGCTACAACACTACCTCTTGTCTTTACGATAGCAGCCATGTTCATTATAAGAGAAAAAAAGAACAAATAAATCAAATGAGTTCACCAACAAAATTTGTACTACTTTGTATATTTCTACTGTTAATTAAATTTGTTTTAGAGAACCAAATTATTTATACAATAGATATTATTTATTTCTAATTCCAACATAATATATTATGGAGGTTCAACCCCTGTTCAACCCCATGTTGCAATTCCTTCTAATCGGTGAAACTAAAAACCAACTTAAGAACCGCATTT
>NW_027115598.1:132974-133354 GCF_000696795.3 Halyomorpha halys
TATTTATTTCTAATTCCAACATAATATATTATGGTTAGGGATGGTAACACCCTGCTATGGTTCAATAACTATATACCCATCAACACCCTGCGATGAAATTCTCTTATATTTAGAGGCTGAACCTAAAAGATTTTAAGTTTAAATGGGGACACATATGTTTAAATAACAACGGGGGCCATCTAGAAAAACAAGGGGAACCAGTCCTGGTAGTGGTAGTTTTTACCAGCGCTAGGCGAAGGAATTAATGTTAACAAACTAACAGTATTATATATACATTGGCTTACCCAATTCTACAGATACCAGCTACAATATTTTATTTCCTCAATATATTTATTATTTCATTTTATAAATAATTATATTGTTTTTCTTTATAACTAAAT
>NW_027115598.1:133605-136353 GCF_000696795.3 Halyomorpha halys
ATTTTTGAACCCCCACTGCCGCTACAATTTGTCTATTAGCTGTTTTTGTTTCCAAGCTCACTTGCCAACTTACCTTCATTCATTACCTACACGAGAGTCATCAATATATGCAGATGTTGATAATAGATTCATGGGCACATCAACTTGGAATCAACCACATTATCCTCCTTGTTTGTTACAACACAAAACACCCCATTAAAAGGGATATGACAAGCTTGTACACATTTCTTGAATTAGACTCCCTCCTCTTCTCATTCTCTCTCCCCCTCCCATTTCCTCTCCCTCTTCCTTTTCCTTCCCACTCCTCTCCCATTCCTCTCCCTCACACTCTTTCTCTTCCTCTCTCTCACTCTTACACATTCAATTCCATATATAATCGACTGTAAATTAAAAATCTGAAGGTAATTATTTATTTTTATTTATTTCATAATTTATTTATTGTTATTTACAACTGTATACAAATATGTACAACAAGTAAATTCGCTGTAGGTTACATAGTGACATGATACAAACAAGTGGAGAATCTACCCACTGATAGAAATCTAATAACATTTGTCAATAGACATGTGTCATCGGCATACATGGTGATGATAGTGTTTGGATGGGTTGGGATGTTACAGCTGTGAAAACTGTATAAAGGATAGGACCAAGGAGGTAATTATAAATAACAATATCAATTTTCTTTAGGATAATGCATTTTTAAAATTAATGGCTTCTAAGTATTGGTCCTGTAGAGTGCATAGCGTAACCGAATATCTGACGCATGATTTCGTTCTTGCCAGGTGCATCATACCAAAATACCTCCTGTTTGTAGCTGAAGTTCAAATGTGACCGCCCTTGGTTCAATAAAGAAGACAACCAGGCCAGGTTCAATTGTACTGGAATAGCTTTACCTTGTGTGAACATCGTCATTGATTCGCAGCTGATCACATCCGCTGATGGGACGCTGATGGCGTAGACGTCTCCATCAAAAGTCTCTCTTACCATTGCAGACACCTGACAGTACATTGTACTAATACACATATCACCGCATTGATTGTATCTGCAAATAAAAATTTTAAAAAGCAACTGGTATACCTTCCTGTCGATCTTATTCTGCTACAGGAAAAAAATTGCTTTGTTTCAAAATACCAAATGTACAATTTCAAAAATTAATATATAAACTTTTATTACATTTCTCTTTAAAACCATTTTTTGAATTAATTCAAAAAGTTTGGTAAAAACGAAACTTATACTATGATAGTTTATTTATTTAGTTACAATTAAATATTTACATAAACCTTTCCTGCTAATAAGAAGTAGGAAAACATTCTAGTAGATGTTCAGTTTTTTATCCTTGTTTTATTTATTTAATTGGTTTGATGTAAGATCGTTATTATATAATACAGACGTGTAGAGAAACTACCCAATAACATTATAATAATATTTCTACATTAGAAGATCTCGAGGCCATCTCCTTTTCAGGTGCCTCAGAGGATTATAAGAAATAGAAGAGGAAGCGAAATTAGAAAATAGTGGGTTTGGGTGGTTCGGGAGTTTATTATTGAAGGATCGATATCTGGTTCAGGCTAGATAGTTAGCATATCGATTATTAAGGTCTTTATGTATGATTTCATTAATTTCATTCAAAGGGTTTGGATCGCGAGAATTGGATACGAGGAGAATTTGAACTGGAGCCCCAAAGCTCACTCCGTTATTATAGACATGTTGACCTGTCTTTTTTAATGTATTGAAAAGTTTAGACCGTTTGTCCAGTAGGTGCTGTAATAGTCGAAATCGACGTGCAGTTTCCCGTCTTTTCAGTCTTTTGTCATTCCTGGCTAGTCGTTTGTCAATTAATTGATTTTAGGTAAGATCGTTATTATATAATACAGACGTGTAGAAAAACTACCCAATAACTGTATCAATAATAATGTCAATAGTCTAAGGTAGTGGATATGTTGTACAGGGGTAAGAGTAACATTATCAAAGGATAATAATGTAGGGTACTCGGTATATTTACGGCGAAGGGTTGTTACGGTTGCCATGGTGAAATAAAAACTCTGGCGATATCTGTGTAGACAACAAGTGTTATGGTTGTCATGGTGAAAACAAAATACGAGCGATATGTTTAGACGAGTGGGTTTTTTTTTTTTTTTTTTTTTTTTTTTTTGTGAAGGTGACAGTTTGATTTTTAAAATGTAACGACTGTTTAATGTGAAGCGGTGATAGTTTAAAGGGCCACTGTATTTACTGTTTGAACCGGAATATCACCATATGAGAAATGTTATCTTATATGTTTTGTTTTTCAAAATTATGGTGTTCTACTTCTATGTATTAATAATTAACACTAGAAGTGGAGATATCGTGCAGTGCGTGGCAATGTTTCTTCAGCACGTCCTGGATATGATGAGAATTGTGGCAGGTGTCATCTTTATGCTTCTGGGGACGGTGAGACAGTGACCGGAAAGGAAATATCGGGTTCAAACTAAATTTGATTTTATATTCTTTTGTATAATAATGTAAATTTAGTTGATAAGGTTAAACATTTAAGTTAAGGTTAAGTCAACCTGTAAGTTTTCATTGTTTTATTAATTAATATGAATTTTTTTTCATTCTGTGTACATATATTTCTTCTTATTATTAAACTTTTGTACATATACTTCTTCTGTTCTTTCTTATGCACATACACTGCCTTCAACTTGTTAATTTATCTATTTTTTTTTTGTTTCGTTCACTTAATACTATGATAATTCCAGAGGTGGTTAG
>NW_027115598.1:139848-142342 GCF_000696795.3 Halyomorpha halys
AATTTTTGAACCCCCACTGCCGCTACAATTTGTCTATTAGCTGTTTTTGTTTCCAAGCTCACTTGCCAACTTACCTTCATTCATTACCTACACGAGAGTCATCAATATATGCAGATGTTGATAATAGATTCATGGGCACATCAACTTGGAATCAACCACATTATCCTCCTTGTTTGTTACAACACAAAACACCCCATTAAAAGGGATATGACAAGCTTGTACACATTTCTTGAATTAGACTCCCTCCTCTTCTCATTCTCTCTCCCCCTCCCATTTCCTCTCCCTCTTCCTTTTCCTTCCCACTCCTCTCCCATTCCTCTCCCTCACACTCTTTCTCTTCCTCTCTCTCACTCTTACACATTCAATTCCATATATAATCGACTGTAAATTAAAAATCTGAAGGTAATTATTTATTTTTATTTATTTCATAATTTATTTATTGTTATTTACAACTGTATACAAATATGTACAACAAGTAAATTCGCTGTAGGTTACATAGTGACATGATACAAACAAGTGGAGAATCTACCAACTGATAGAACTCTAATAACATTTGTCAATAGACATGTGTCATCGGCATACATGGCGATGATAGTGTTAGGATTGGTTGGGATGTTACAGCTGTGAAAACTGTATAAAGGATAGGACCAAGGAGGTAATTATAAATAACAATATCAATTTTCTTTAGGATAATGCATTTTTAAAATTAATGGTTTTTAAGTATTGGTCCTGTAGAGTGCATAGCGTAACCGAATATCTGACGCACGATTTCGTTCTTGGCAGGTGCATCATACCAAAATACCTCCTGTTTGTAGCTGAAGTTCAAATGTGACCGCCCTTGGTTCAATAAAGAAGACAACCAGGCCAGGTTCAATTGTACTGGAATAGCTTTACCTTGTGTGTACATCGTCATTGATTCGCAGCTGATCACATCCGCTGATGGGACGCTGATGGCGTAGACGTTTCCATCAAAAGTCTCTCTTACCATTGCAGACACCTGACAGTCATATGTAGTAATACACATATCACCACATTCATCGTATCTGCAAATAAAAATTTTAAAAAGCAACTGGTATACCTTCCTGTCGATCTTATTCTGCTACAGGAAAAAAATTGCTTTGTTTCAAAATACCAAATGTACAATTTCAAAAATTAATATATAAACTTTTATAACATTTCTCTTTAAAACCATTTTTTAAATTAATTCAAAAAGTTTGGTAAAAACGAAACTTATACCATGACTATTGTTAAATTTATATATCCAATACGTTAGTTTATTTATTTAGTTACAATTAAATATTTACATAAACCTATCCTGCTAATAAGAAGTAGGAAAACAATCTAGTAGATGTTCAGTTTTTTATACATAATACAGACGTGTAGAGAAACTACCCAATAACATTATAATAATATTTCTACATTAGAAGATCTCGAGGCCATCTTCTTTTCAGGTGCCTCAGAGGATTATCAGAAATAGAAGAGGAAGCGAAATTAGAAAATAGTGGGTTTGGGTGGTTAGGGAGTTTATTATTGAAGGATCGATATCTGGTTCAGGCTAGATCGTTAACATATCGATTATTAAGGTTTACGATATATTATTTTAATACGATTATTTTTTTCCTTTTTCATTCTGTGTACATATATTTCTTCTTATTATTAAACTTTTGTACATATACTTCTTCTGTTCTTTCTTATGCATGTACACTGCCTTCAACTTGTTAATTTATCTATTTTTTTTTTGTTTCGTTCACTTAATATTATGATAATTCCAGAGGTGGGTAGGAAAAACGTCTAGGTTTTCTGTTATCTACATGTAAAGGTATTCGCCAGTGGTCATAATTCGATAATTGTTTATATAAGGGTATATTTCAGCTATATTGTGGGCATATTGTTTTCAGGTTTTCGTTATTTCCAAGAAAAAATAACGTGGCGCCTAAGGAGCAATTTTCTTTATAGTTTTGTTTCTTTTTTTTTCCTTTTGCGATTATATATTTTTTTTTCATTAATTAACTCCCTTCTCAAATGCATAAGCGATAAATATATAAATAAGGATAAATCAAAATTTGTGGTTATAGGGTAAAGGTGATTTTATGAGATTTGTTGGGATTTATCTTTATCCTATAATTTCGCCACCTTTATTCAAGAGTTGTGATACGGGATTGGAGATTTGGGATCCTATTAAAGGGTTATTATTAACTGTCGTCGGCATACGTGGTGAAGATAGCGTTAGGATTGGTTGGGGTGGCAGCTGAATAAACTGTGTAGCGCATGGGACCGAGGAGACTACCCTGAGGAACACCAGTGGATAGAAATTATAAAGATGAATAGTAGTTTCATTTATAGAATATTGTATTAATAATTATAAGCTGATAATATACGGGGGCATCTGTCCTAATTGACATTCATTGGGGATTTTTTCTTATTTTGAGATCCTTAATTCATACTTTTAGCTAGGACTTAAACCTGATACACCCTGTAGAATCATTATTTTTTT
>NW_027115598.1:146692-149723 GCF_000696795.3 Halyomorpha halys
TTTTTATTCTGTCCTTAGCCCTGAAGAAGGCTAGAAAATCTAGCCGAAACGTTGGCACTATTAAATAAGTTACACCAACTTATTTGTGTTTCATTTTGACCATTTGGGGGTCCAACCATCTTCTCCTCGTACACTATCCACGAACAACCTGTTTGTTTGTTTTTGTTTAGTGGCGCCAAACTTCATTGATCATCAACACCATTTGTATTTAATTTAATTTTGCTAATATTTGTTGTATTTATTTAATTTTTAATTTGATTATTTATTTTATTATTATTTTTTTCCCTTCCGAAGAACTTATATTTTTGTCAGTAAATTTTGTGATTTTAAAAATTGAAACACCAATTTTACTGCTTTATCATCGTCTCCAAGGGTTTTTGAGATATCTTGGTTTATTCCTAAGCTATTGAGGTGTAGTGTGAAATATGGGCATCGTTGGAAAACATGGCTTATTGTCAGATTGTTGCAATACTGGCAGTTCGAAGGCGTTTCTTTTGAAATAAGATAGGAGTGGGTGAGCCTCGTGTGACCTATTCTCAGCCTGGTCAGTACAACTTCCTCTCTACGGCATTTGCGACTGGAGGTACCCCAGGGTTTGACATCCTTTCTAATAATTTTTAATTTATTCATTTGGCTTTCGTTCCACAAATATTGCCATTTATCTTTCACGGTCAACTAACTCTCATAAATATATATATAATCTTTTCAACTTCTTGAGACTGGTATTTATTGTTAAAATATATCAATTGGTAACCAGCGTAAGTCTCGACACTCTTTATTATATCATCATCAGTCCAACGTTTCGGCCAACTTCTAATCATTTACAGCTTATTATACATTTATTTGTAACAATTTTAACAATAAAACTATTATTAATAATTTAACATACCTTAAATATGAATTTGTACCTCACATCCAATTATTTAAAACCGTTTTGCAGGCTTTTCTTCCTAGGTCATTAATAACGAGTCGAATTACCCCATGGAACAATAAATGAATAGGGAATTATATTAATTATTAATAAGCTTACCTAAGTTTATGTCTAGTTATCTATTTTGTCACTAATTGCATTAATTCTTAAAAACTTTAAATTTTTTATCCATTTTACACTATAAACTATAATATAAATATACAAAACATAAACAAACTATTTTTAACCTTCTATACACTCAGGTCAGGCTTATAATCAATTTATTTCAAATTGAATTTTAGTCAAAAGTTTTATTTATGTTTTTAATAAAATTCATACTATAATTAATAGTAATTAGTAACATAAAATTTATCCATGTTATCATTTATCAATTTTGCTTCAAATCTCTACATAGTGTTGATTTATATTTCTTGTATCTGTTTTAAAATTTACTGTATAATTGATGTATGATGAATAAATAGACTCAAATATTTTTCTTTTGAACATATTGTTTTCAGAGGATAAGGAAAACTGCGATCTTCAAGAAGTTAAGTGTATTTTAAAATCTCAAACAATTAACAAGCACTTATCTCATCAAATATAGATAAGCTGCTTCAATTATCAAGTTATATCTTGTAATCAAACTAAGAATTGAACAGTGCCCTGATAAAATTGCAAGGAAGCATGCTGTTGATTTTGTTCGTTACAATACTGGGCGTGCAGGCCGACAGCTTTCAGAACTATGACCCTCTCTTTGACATATTCAATGCTCTCTACTTCTCTGCAGGCCTACAGTTCAACACTGGAGACCCCAACATGCCGGTAAATACGGTCGAGTGGTTTTTTTTTTAACTCCTTTAGGAACAACAGTGTTCCAATAGTACAAGAGTCGGGAAGAAAAAAAGGCAGTAATCTCACGCAAATTTTGGATTACGTTAATGAAAACTATGTATAATTACTAGGAAAAATTGATGAGTCTGCCAAGTATAGGTAGGGAGAATAAGAAATGGTGGCTGTTGCAAAATCTTAAGAAAACATTTTTTTTTCATTCGGAGCTCTGTATCTTAAAATCTACCAACAACACTAGAAAATCAAAGAGACTATTATTTAAAGATGGGTAAATTTTCTGAAATATTAGCCCTAAAAGAGCTATTTACGTCCAATAGTTCTCGAGATATAGCTTTTTAAAAACCAAAATTTCATAAAAATCTGAAAGATTAGTAGTTATCTAATTTATATCGGGTAATCTATATCTCAGGAAATATGAGACGTACATATGTCTATTAGCACTCAAATTAAAGCTAGTTTAATGGAATATATAGAAGTTTATGACCTTTACCATCGTAGGAATAGTAGTTTTCATGATTTTTGCTAAAATGAATTGATTTATAGTTCTTCGGACAGTAATTTTGATTTATGAAAAACTTCATTTCAGAAACCATTGGATGTAGAAATGTCTGCCAGTGCTCAAATTAAAGATAGTTAAATTTTCTACAAAATAGTTAATTATGTTTATCTTTGTATGAGTAGTGGTTTTTCTGACATTCATTTCAAATATTATGACAAAATAAATTCACAAAATGTTAATTTCTAGTTGTTTGTATAAAATGTTGGATTTTTGAAAAAATATATCTCTAGAACCATAAGACGCACATATGTCTGCCAACACTCAAAATAAAGGAAATTTAACTTACTATAAAGTAGTTTATGACACTTTTCTACGTATGGGTAGTAGTTTTTATGATATTCACATATGAATATAAATTTGGCAAATGTAGTTGTCCGAACAACTATAAATCAATTTATTTTAGCAAATTTAATGTAAACTATTACTCCTATGAAGATAAAAATCATAAGCTACTTTAAAGCTCATTAAATGGGCTTTAATTTGAGTGCTAATAGACAACTTTACGCCAAATGGTTTTTGAGATATCAAAATAAATTCATTAACTACTGATCTATCAGTATTAGTATATAACTAGTACATACTTAGTATTACCTATATACATTTTTTTCCACTTCTTTCATCAGTTTATTTTTATTAATTTCATCATTATATTTTCTTTTTTGTATTTATTGTTATCTTTTCTTTGTCCTGATGAAGGCTAGAAATTCTGGCCG
>NW_027115598.1:150028-151782 GCF_000696795.3 Halyomorpha halys
AATAAATGAATAGGGAATTATATTAATTATTAATAAGCTTACCTAAGTTTATGTCTAGTTATCTATTTTGTCACTAATTGCATTAATTCTTAAAAACTTTAAATTTTTTATCCATTTTGCACTATCAACTATAATATAAATATACAAAACATAAACAAACTATTTTTAACCTTCTATACACTCAGGTCAGGTTTATAATCAATTTATTTCAAATTGAATTTTAGTCAAAAGTTTTATTTATTTTTTTAATAAAATTCATACTATAATTAATAGTAATTAGTAACATAAAATTTATCCATGATATCATTAATTAATTTTGCTTCAAATCTCTACATAGTGTTGATTTATATTTCTGTTTTAAAATTTACTGTATCATTGATGTATGATGTATAAATAGACTCAAATATTTTTCTTTTGAACATATTGTTTTCAGAGGATAAGGAAAACTGCGATCTTCAAGAAGTTAAGTGTATTTTAAAATCTGAAACAATTAACAAGCACTTATCTCATCAAATATAGATAATCTCACGCCAATTTTAGATTACGTTAATGGAAACTATGTATAATTACTAGTCAAAATTGATGAGTCTGCCAAGTATAGGTAGGGAGAATAAGAAATGGTGGCTGTTTCAAAATCTTAAGAAAACATTATTTTTTCATTCGGAGCTCTATATCTTAAAATCTACCAACAACACTAGAAAAACTAAAAGACTATTATTTAAAGATGGGTAAATTTTGTGAAATATTATCCCTAAAAGAGCTATTTACGTCCAATAGTTCTCGAGATATAGCTTTTTAAAAACCAAAATTTCTTAAAAATCTTAAAGATTAGTAGTTAGCTAATTTATATCGGGAAATCTATATCTCAGGAAATATGAGACGTACATATGTCTATTAGCACTCAAATTAAAGCTAGTTTAGTGGAATATATAGAAGTTTATGACCTTTACCACCGTAGGAATAGTAGTTTTCATGATATTTGCTAAAATGAATTGATTTATAGTTCTTCGGACAATAATTTTGATTTATGAAAAACTTCATTTCAGAAACCACTGGATGTACACAGATGTTTGTCAGCGCTTAAATTAAAGCTAGTTAAATTTACTACAAAATAGTTAATTATTTTTATCTTTGTAAGAGTAGTGGTTTTTCTGACATTCATTGCAAATATTATGACAAAATAAACTCACCAAATGTTAATTTCTAGTTGTTTGTATAAAATGTTGGATTTTTGAAAAAATATATCTCTAGATCCATAAGACGCACATATGTCTGCCAACACTCAAAATAAAGGAAATTTAACTTACTATAAAGTAGTTTATGACACTTTTCTACGTATGGGTAGTAGTTTTTATGATATTCACATATGAATATAAATTTGGCAAATGTAGTTGTCCGAACAACTATAAATCAATTTATTTTAGCAAATTTAATGTAAACTATTACTCCTATGAAGATAAAAATCATAAGCTACTTTAAAGCTCATTAAATGGGCTTTAATTTGAGTGCTAATAGACAACTTTACGTCAAATGGTTTTTGAGATATCAAAATAAATTCATTAACTACTGATCTATCAGTATTAGTATATAACTAGTACATACTTAGTATTACCTATATACATTTTTTTCCACTTCTTTCATCAGTTTATTTTTATTAATTTCATCATTATATTTTCTTTTTTGTATTTATTGTTATCTTTTCTTTGTCCTGATGAAGGCTAGAAATTCTGGCCGAAACGTTGTCACTATTAAAT
>NW_027115598.1:151832-154421 GCF_000696795.3 Halyomorpha halys
TTACACTCCTTCGTCTTATTATCCGAGGACAATGTGCAAGAAATGTCCGAAGTAGGATGAAGTCCATACTCTACTTCGATATACTGCCAAATAAATATTATTAAATGTTATAATAATAATGTAAATCTTCGTTATATAACAAATTTATAATTCAATATTATATCGTTTTAAAGGAAAACCATTGGTAGCATTCTTTCGAATGAATTTGAACAGGGAAATGGAGTCCCTCAAGGTTGTGTTTTGAGCACGACCCTGTATTTGTTTTATTAAGCGTTGAGTGTGGTTGGGTTGCCTTTTAAAGCATGCTCTATAGAAGGGGGAAACCTAAAAGTATCCTTACAAGAAGATATTTGAATCGCTCTAAACAATGTCAGTACATGGCTTTCTGACCACGGCTATAAAATTTCAACAAATAAAAAAGTTGCTAATCTTCTTCGCAAAAGACAGCCGAAGGTAATGCCATCACTGACCATTACGAATTCACCAATTACTTTTGCTCACACAGTCAACTACCTCGGATTGATTATCGATAGAACGCTCAGCTGGATCTCGCATATCAAGCGAGTTAATAATTATAATTTTATTTATTTGTTTATTTATCACCCTACCCTGCCTATTAGGCAATACGGGTGTTCGCAGCAGTTGGTACAACACATTGCTGCATATGACAAACATTACATAGCTGTGCACACAGCTTGCTATTGCTACAAAATTAATCTTGCTCTCCTCCTGAAGCCTTGCTGGTGTAGCTTATTCTCTCCTACCCAGGGAGAAGTGAGTAGAGCCCACAGCCTCCTTCCACCCGTACACGAAGGTTTTGTAGTTCTGGTAGTTTTCTTTCTTCATCAGCTCACGAAGATCGCTCTCCGTCAGAACATAGAGTCCTGTTTCCCTCAATATCTTGCTTGCAACAGCTTCATAGCATATCAAGCAATTAAAAGCAAGTTGCATCCGCTCCCTTAATCGTTTGAAAATGATCGGTAACACCAGTTGAGGTTTGGATCGAACAAGGATGCTGACGCTATACAGAACGCTGGTGAGAGCAAAGTTGGATTACGGTTGTTTGTACGATTGTACGGTACAGAATAGTTTCGGGTGCTTTCTGCTCCAGCCCTATCAATAGTCTATATGTCGATGGTGAACCTCCGTTTGACATACGCAGACAACTTGATCTCCTTTACTTTGTTAAAATCACCTCAGCTATAAACCTATGAATGAGTTGTTTCCAAATATACATCATCTAAACCAGCAGCAAGTTGACTTAACAAAGAGAACACCGTCTACAGTCAGGGTTTCCACTTTACTTCTCAGCTTAAAAATAGTATTGCCTAGTTTCCAAGAGACTGTAATTCCAGCATCTTATCCTTGGGGACTTGCCCCTAAACTTTGCCTTTCCCTTTCAAGGCTATATAACAATACACCTAATTACAACACCCCACTATGTCGGTATAAATATGAGTTTCTTAAACTGCAAAACAAATTAGGTGACGCCGACTTCATTTATACTGACGGCTCCAAAAATTACTTAGGTGTTGGGGCCTCGATTGTATGCAATGATCACCAGTACCTATCCGCTTTATCGCTGATATGTATTTGCTATACAGCTGAAATGGATGAAATCAACAAAAGCTTAAATGTTTTTCAACCTACAAAACAAAAAGGTGTCATCTGTACAGACTCCTCGTATGTCCTACCTAGCTTAAGAAATATTTTTTCAACTAACCCACTAAGCCAAAACATATATGACACTTTGACACTCACTAAAAACTGCAAACGTTTCAAAAGCCTTGGGTGGTTTATTAGATAATTTAAGAAATTTCTTAGATAATTCTTTAACACTAAAATAAACAGAATACTAAATAATATTAATCAACTATGTTAGTTAAATTAAATTTAAGAGAAACATTATTTACAATTGTTTGGTAACTGAGATATTCCACATAGAATAACTAATAACTTGTCTCTACAACTAGTTATGGAATAATTAATAACTTGCCTCTACAACTAGTTATGGAATAATATTAAGCGAGAGTGAAATCGAAAACTTGTTCAGAAGTTAACTATTCTTTTTCTTTGTCAACATCCGTACGAGATTTACTAACTTCTTTGGTATTCCCTGTTCAATCAGAATATTATACAGCTCCTGGCGGTCAATAGAATCGTAAGCCTTTTGGAAATCTATATAAAGCTGAACAACCACGTAGTATTCCAAATTTTTTAGCAAGATTCGACGTAATGAATAGCTGAACGATTTAGTCTGAAACGACCAAACTAGGAAAGAAAAACATTTTTCAGGCTTTTGGTAATCTCAGTAATGGCATCTTTTTAGTTTAAATACCAGGAGTTTATTAGAGAGCACATAATGAATAGGGAATATGTACGGAAGGTTCTGTTTTTTTTTAAACAATTCTCATTAAGAAGTAAATAAATGATTTTATATTTTAATTGAATTTCAAAATTAATTGATAGAGGAGTTTCAGATGGCCAACACGTAGCAATAATTTAAATTCAATTTAAAAAAAAAAAAATCTCGAATAAGCTTGTAGTAGTAGTAATGTGTAATGAATTTTGAATATATTACCAAAATGA
>NW_027115598.1:154471-155042 GCF_000696795.3 Halyomorpha halys
CTCAATGCTCCTTATTTTGTTACTAATAAAACCATCCATAAAGACCTAAATGTTCCTTATGTAACCGATCTAGCCCGAACCCGATATTATTTCTTCCATAATAAACTCCCTAACCACCCAAACCCACTCGTTTCTAACCTTGCTTCCTCTTCCATTCCTGGCAATCCTGAGAGGCGCCTGAAAAGAAGATGGCCTCGTGACCTTATATTGTTAACTGTTTTTAGTTTGTATGTTGTAATCTAGGTTCTACTACTGGGTAGTTTCTCTACATCCTGTATCATATCATATGTCATTATGATCAAATTTACTGGTTGTATTTTTTTATACAGTTGTAAATATCAATAAATAAATTTAAAAAAAAGTATAGGTATATAAGTTAATACTCATACTGTAATTTAAATATAAGCCACTCACTATTTTTCATTGTCTCTCATACTGTTCAATTTGTTGATTCAATTTTTTTCTTCAGTTTTTTAGACACTAATTGCATATCTTATATTATTCGTATCTTACTACCTACATGATATTATATTTTATCTTTCACTGTTTTCAATCTACTACCATCTAATTC
>NW_027115598.1:155182-160443 GCF_000696795.3 Halyomorpha halys
TTTGTTTGTATACTATTCCTTTTCAATTTTATGCTTCTCTAAATGTTGTTGTTATCTCTTTTGTTCTGTAGCCCTGATGAAGACCTGAAACTCAGGTCGAACGTCGGCATAAAATAAATAAATATGGTTTTGTTTATTTTGTTGTTCTTTGCTGACCGTACCCCCGACATACTTATCCAGTCATTAATCTACGGTCAACTATCTACACCTCATTATAATATTTGATAAGCAGCCAAGACTAAAATATTATTACGCATTATATTTTTTGAAATTTGGTAAGATTTATTTTTACAACATTAAAAATTATAAATTATTAAGTATCTGGTAAATTAACTGAATTATAACATATTATAGACTAGTAATTATGAAGGGAAGTGGGGTGGCTCAGTAAGTAAGGTACTCTGAACTCCGAGGCCCCTGGGTCGAAAATCACCATTTCTATTCAAAATCATGTGTTTCTATGGTAATTTACAAAACTAATATTCAATAAATTTAGTATCTATGTTTATGAGAATTCTTGTATATACGTTGTATATCCTTCTAAACTCTTCCGTTAATTCGTCCTTTATTAATGTAAATATTTTACCAAATACTTAATTTATGAAAAACTTAAGATCATTCCTTTGTGTAAGTGGCCACGCCTAGCATCCATAAAGAACAGTATGAAGGATAATAGGTTTGTAAATTCTTATGTTTAAGTTTTTTCATAGAAAGCAAACAAGCATTTCTAGCCTTCAACCTAGCTTTTGTTGCATCATCAACTTCGTTTTTTCTAATTAACGTAGAACCTAAATACTTGAACATATCTACCTGTTCAAACGTATTTCCTACAATATCAATATCACCGAAATTTTTCTCGTTTCTACTGCTAAAATTATTATTATAATTTGGACAAACTCCATTATTAGAGCTGTGAATTTGTTAGGAATTAAACATTAATATTTTAAAAATGGAAGGCTTTTTGTTATTAATATTTAAACAATTGTTACGCTTCGAAAAATATTATTGCCTTTTCGATTACTATAACTGAATGTAAATTTTTTTTTTTTTACTTTGATAGATTTATTTATTGATAGATATTACAATCTGCCACACAGTTGTGGGCAATAGGTAATATTGATGAATGATCTCATACATACCAAAATAAAATAAATAAGTAAAAAATAAAAAAAAATAAAATAATAATAAAAAAAAAAAACTATCTTAAAATATATACAAACAAAAGAATAGACAAGATGAACATTATCAGACTATCTGTATGAAAAATAAATAAATAAAATAACATAATGATAAAATAATATATACAATATTTACACAATCGACCAGAGGATAGTGTGAGGGGTAGAGCAGAGCTCAAAAGATCCCAGCGCATCCCTCTCGCCGCATCACTGGTAGTGAATCAGTGGAGGCTGAGCAAGTGCTCTAAAGCCGCAAACACTCAACTTTAGTGGAGAATCTGACCATTGTCAGAACTCCAAGTTTCTACTGCTAACCATATATATTTTTTTATCAATAAATGTAATTACCAATATAAAAAATCATATATTTATTTATCGAAAAACCTATATATTTCAGAAATACTTACTTTAAACTGAATGGGTGCTATGTGGCAATGATTATAAGTGAATTCGAGGCTGAAAACAAATTTAACGTGAGCATCTCTTCCTCAAACATTACAAACTGTGATAGCGCAGTTGAAGTCAAAGACGGCAAAGAAACACCAATCACAGTTCAACTGAAATATTTGACTAAGCTATTGACTGGAAAAGCCAAGCTATTCCATTTCCAGTACGACAAATACATCGATTCCTACCCGGTGCAGCCCATAAAGGACGAAACAATGCGACAGCTCTTCGGTTATGTCATGCACTCTGGATGGAATTAATATCTTATAATAAAAAATAAAATAAATTTTATCAAGCATTTTAGTCATGTTTTATTAATTAAAAAATAAAAATGTAAATATTTTAATAAGTGGAAAGTAATTCTTATAATCTTCCATAACACTACTCGCAATCATCATAGTGTCCAATTGGAGACTCGATGAAAAAGTTCAAGAGCTTTTATATACAAAATACAGTGTTGTATTTTGTTACAATTTATTTATTAAGTACATACAGTTTAAAAACAAAATCATATCCATTTTAGAGCGAGTAGATAATGGTGGCTAATAATGAAGTAGATAATGTCTAACTTAAAAAAAAATAAAAAAAGAACCAAAAACATTTTTGACTTCATGAATATATATAGTTTTAATATTTTCTATATTGTTTATTTGTAATAAATAAAATTAAACACGTAAATAAATGTGTTTAAATTTTAATTATTTGACTTTTTGAAAAAATAATTAATGTTAATATTTGTTAACTTTAATTGACATTGTAAATACTTTTAATGTAGAATTTAGTTTTTATTATAATTAACAGTATTATAATTATAATTTTTTTTAATACCTTTATTGAAATTTACAACTGTATATTATATAATACAATCAGTAAATTTGATCTTAGTTAAAATGAAGTGTTACAGGTGTGTTGAGCAACTGCCCATTAGTAGCACTCAAATGACATTTTGCATTAGCAGGTCTCGTGGCCATCTTCTTTTCAGGCGCCTCGGAGGAATGTCAAGAATGGAAGAGGGCGCAAGGTTAGAAACGAGGGGGTTTGAGTGGTTAGGGACTTTGTAATGGAAGGAGTGAAATCTGGTTCGGGCTAGATCGGTTACGTAGGGAACATGAAGGTCTTTATGTATGATTTTATTTGTAACAAAGTAAGAAGCATTGAGGATCTAATTATAAATAAATGCATTAATTCAAATAATAAACATCTATTTATTGTAAACAATTTTACAGAAATAAGGAATTTCTTAATATTCATTGCTATTAATAGAAATTAAAAATATGAAGCATATGATAGTTAGTGAAATTTATCTGATGCACACAGACAAATTTCACTAACTATCCTTTGTAAGTCCCTACGTTTTGTGTAAATTCATGGGTTCTTGTTAAAGTAATAGATATTTGTGAGGTTTCTGAAAAAAAAAAAAAAAATTAAAGACCAGGAAAGCAGTAAATTAAGTACAAATTTTTTTTTTCTGTTGCTTTAAAAATTCGTATTTTAGGGTTTCTCGAGATGAAAATAACGAATATATATTTTGTTCAATTTTTTAATGATATTTACAACTGTATGTAAATAAAAATAGAATTCAAAACATAAAAAGTGAAGGAAAATAGAAAATATCATTAATAAATGTTTTAATTTGAAATAAAATTGAAAGACTATTAGACTATTTGAGAGACATAAGACATGAGTAGCTGCTTGAACAGAGCTGCAGCGGCATTAGCGTCAACCAAGAACGCCTTTCTCCTCGACCCTGAGTAGCTGAGATGTTCCGAAGCCAAGGTGGTGAACCCTTTGATGAGGGTTATTCGGAGGAGCTCCATCACTTCCTTATCGTCCAAGGGGACTCCATCTCTAAAGACCGATCCTATGATCTGGACGTCGACCAGTTGGGGGTCGATAAAGAGGTGTTCCTCGTCCTTCTGGAGTCGGAGGTGGGCCTCCAGTTTGATCTTTGACATCTCCATCCTACTCCTGAAAATGAGCAAATCTTGGTAAATACCGGTTGCATTTTATTGTGTGAACCTTAAGATTCGGTTTCGATACGACCAAAAGCTGTTTTCAAACCTCTACCCAATGACGGCCGTCCAATTATAAATAAACAAGATAAGTTTTAACACTATCCTACGTTGTGTAAATTGCAAAATTACTTGTTGGTTCGTTTACTAAGCTCTACAACACTACATGCCCATCTGGCTCACTCTAATGGTATAACTTGAATTATTCTTACTTGAAATGAAAAAGTTATTTTATTCTCGAATGTCCAGTCCCCTAAGAATAATAACACTCTAAATTTGACTACCTGTACATTTATATAGCAAGGTAACATAAAACAATTAATAATCTGATATATAAAAAACATTTATAAATACCATAAAATATATATAAAACAAATATGTCTTGTTTTGTCACTACAGACGTGGGGTAAATTGAAAGTTGAGAAAGTGGCAAAATAACTGATGTCTAAATGAAATAATTGAAGAGGTTTCATACGGATTGGTGTAAGTAGATAATTCTATAAAGAGATAGAATGGATTATACAGGATTTTTTAATGAATCCGTTTTAAGAGAAGAACTTGTGTATTTTCTTTTTTCTTCGGTTGGGGTCTTGTATTTAAGGAGTAAACAGAAAAAATAATTTTTCCGAATGACCAATATTTTATGCAATGTATATATATATGACCGTAAAACTTAAATATAAGAAGATGGTCAGAGTTTTCGGCCAAAAAGGAACAAATAGATTATAACTGCCTAATGTCCGACGCTTTGCAGAGCTTTATCAGGGCTAAAAAGAAATTAAGAATATTACAAAAATAAGATATAATAAGGTAAATTATGGTAGGATAAATATTGTTTAAAAAATTAAGTGATAAGAAAAATAGAAGAAATAAAAGAAAAATTACTTCCTTAGTCTATAAAAACAGTATAAAACTTTGTAAATTCTAACTTTTAAGTTTATGGGCAGAAGGAGAAAGCTAAGGAATTTCAAAATTAAAAATAACAAGCACTTCCCGCCTTTATTTCCCTATCGATTTCGTCTTTTATCCTTTTTCTATTATTGCTAACAACTGGTTATTTTTTTTATATACAAAATTAAAGGTACATTCGACGAAGATATTTTGGCATTGATGCCATGTCAAACTATTTTAACGATATTGAGACTTATCTGGTATTAAAACCCACTTAATTGCTCATTGGGCCTTCATGTTTAATCAAAATCCTTAAAGCCCTTTTGGAGAAAATAAAAAAAAAAATGTGAAAAATTGAATGCAGTCGTATTAAATATGTAATTTTAGTTTAATTTTTGAGCTAGGCTGTTCAAATACACGTACACACCCAAACAGATACGAAAACCATTTCGGCTCACAATATTTTTCCTTACTATATATTTCATATATACGAAAGATAAAGTAAACATTGATGTGATTATGACTCTGCTAATTAAGTTTAAAGGGGAAGCAAAAATTGGTGTGTCTCAAAATTTTACAAAAATATAATTTTTTTTTTTTAATTATGAGAGATAGTTGACCGTGGATGATAAATGAGGAGAAGATGGTTGGGGATGCGGTCAATGAAACACAAATAAGTATGACTAACTTATTTTAATGTGCCGACGTTTCGGCTAGAGTTTCTAGCCTTCTT
>NW_027115598.1:162231-162873 GCF_000696795.3 Halyomorpha halys
GGATAGGATGTTGTGAAAGTACTGCTCCTTGGCGCGGCGTAAGGATGTTTGGGGAAGGTTTCGGAGAGACTTAAAGGTGGAATAGTGCTCTGAAGGATCATTCGGAAAGGGAAATCCTTAGAACCCATATATTCACTTTTATCCATTGATGACATGGTCGAATGTCTATCCTCAAATCTCCTTAAATTCCTAAACCAACACGCTCCTTTTACAACCCGTACCTTCAAACGCTCTCCGGCTCCCTGGATCAACTCATAAATAAGAAATTTAATGAGAAAACGAGATGCTGCCAGAAGACGCTTCAGACGCACTCGAAGTTCAGAGCACTATTCCACCTTTAAGTCTCTCCGAAACCTTCCCCAAACATCCTTACGCCGCGCCAAGGAGCAGTACTTTCACAACATCCTATCCAAAGCACCTGATCCTAAATCAAAATCGGAAACTGAAGAAGGAGCAGGTACTTTGTTCAATGGTCGGACGAGGACTTTCTTCCAGGCTTTGAGAAAAACAGAATTTTGAAGGGAGAAGTTATAAATGTGCTGGAAGGCAGGAAGAATAGCAGGAGACAAAGTTTGATGATCTTTACAGGAACATTGTCTGGGCCGTAATTGTTATGGACTTGAGGACTGCTGTGATTAAATC
>NW_027115598.1:162979-167555 GCF_000696795.3 Halyomorpha halys
GCACATTTATAACTTCTCCCTTCAAAATTCTGTTTTTCTCTGGCCTGGAAAGAAAGTCCTCGTCCGACCATTAAACAAAGTACCTGCTCCTTCTTCAGTTTCCGATTTTAGGCCAATATCCATTCTATCCAATTTGGTCAAGCCACTAGAAAGATTAGTCCACTCCCAACTTAATAATTTTCTCGAGCAAAAAGCTCTCCTTAATCCTTTATGAGTTGATCGAGGGAGCCGGAGAGCGTTTGAAGGTACGGGTTGTAAAAGGAGCGTGTTGGTTTAGGAATTTAAGGAGATTTGAGGATAGGCATTCGACCATGTCATCAATGGATAAAAGTGAATATATGGGTTCTAAGGAAAGGGAAAGTTCATCAAGGTAGGGACCAATGTTTTCTATGGTTAAGGAATCAAGGTTTCACCAACTAATTGACTTTGGCATAAGCAAGGGAGTGGGAATGTTGTAGGAAATTCTGATTAGGTCATGGGAGGAAAGAAAAGACTTAGGAATTTGGAAGGAGGATAAAAGACAGTCTTAATCTTTGATGTCTCATTGAATTTCAATTCAAAACAATTCCACACAAATTATTGTCTTTCTTTAACCTAATTAACAACATTAACTTATTTGATTAGATATATTATATTAAGTCATTCTATATTAATTAGTTAATGTTACTAATAAGGTTAAATACAGAAGAAAACATTTGTGTGGAATAGTTTTGAATTGAAATTATAAAATTTATGACATCAGCAATTAGTCTGCAAATGAGACATTTTAAGGAATTATGACATCAATGACTAAGGTTGTCTCCTTGAGAATTGAGAGGCCTAAGGGCCGAAATGTTGGAGATTTTTTGCAATAAATAGCTGAGAGTAAAAGTGAATCAATTTTCGTTAGTGTTAATAATAAAATAATAATAATCTTTATTTATTCTGGGACCTTGGACACCGGGGAGAATAATATTACAGGTATTAGAATTAAGTTTTAGAGATTCAGAGTAAAATACAAAATTTTCACAATGAAAATGAAATTATAAACCATGATTTGGGTGGCACCATTTACAATAGGCTCACACAACACATGGGTTATGCGGATGATGTAGTCATTACAAGCAGAACCAAAACACCACCACCCAGTACTGTAGAAGAATTCAAGAGAACAGCACAGGATTTAGGACTTAATATAAATAATGAAAAGACTAAATATAAGATAACCCTTAGACAGACCGGGGAGAGAAGAGATATTGTGGATGTGGGGGAAAACCTGTTTCACAGCTGCAGTACTTTCAAGTACCTGGGAGGAGTTGTGGCGGAGAACAATAGTTTAGAAGTAGAAATTAAGGTCAGAATGGTAGCAGGGACCAGATGTTTCTATGCCATGCATAAAGCTCTCCGATACAAGAGGTTCTAGGAAAGCAAAGATTTTGTTGTACAAAACAATAATTAGGCCAGTGGTAATGTATGGCACTGAGGCATGGACTCTAACCAAGGAAAATAGAAGAGCTCTACGTGTTTGGGAGAGAAGAGTCCTGAGAAAGATCTTTGGATCCATTAAAGGGGAGCACAGGTGGAGAATCAGAAGCAATGACGAACTAAAAGAATTTCATGGAGAGCCTGATATCCTCTGTGCTATTAAGAAGAGCAGGTTTAGAAGGACATGTGGAAAGGATGAAGCCTTGTAGGCTGCCTAAAAGGCTTGTAAATGGTGCACCCGGAGGAAAAAGGAAAAGGGCAGACCCAGGTGATGGTGGCTGGATGATTTGAGAGGGGTGGAATTGAAAATTGGAGGAGTCTCGCCGGAGACCGCGAAGCATGGGAAAGAGTGGTGGCAGAGGCCCAGGTCATACAAGGACTGTAGCGCCTAACAGTGAGTGAGTGAGTGAAACCATCAGAAATATAATAATGAATTTGATAAGATAAAAAAATAAACAACAATAATTAACAGTATATATAATGTAAAAATAGAGAAAATAAAACCAAATATCATATTATAAATCTTTAGATGACTAACTTAACTATTAAAAAAGAAAAAAAAAATCAAATCCATTTAATTAAAAATAATAAACAATTACTGTTAACAAATATATTTACAAGTTTAAACGAAAATCGGATTTTTAAAATGCAGAAGAAAAATAAACCAACATAAAAAGTAATGAAGAAAAAAAAGTGAAATAAAATAAATCCTCTAACAAATAATACATCTTAAGGATATTAATAAAACAAAATAAAGTTAGTACGAATTAAGTAGCGATTATGATATAGATATGTATACATAGATTTTTATAAATATTGAAAATATAATCATTAATATTCATATTAAATATTATTTCTATCTCCATCTATCTATATCTTAGATAGATTTTTAGATTTTTTTTAGTTTTAATTGTTGAAATGTTGAATATCCATTTCCAATTGTTAATAATAGTTTAAAAAAAATTTGGCCTATGAAAAACTGTAACTCTAAATATGCTTTGCCAAGAACTTCTGTGAAGTAGCTTACAGGCATATTTCACTTTTGTATATTAACCTCTATAATAGAGTTTCTTTTTTTTTTTTTACATTTGTTAAGGAGTTCCTGAGAGAAAGTGCAAATTGGCGCCCGTACAGAGAGTAAGTTCGACTAGTTTGAAGAAAACGCATGAGTGTTTAATCATTTCCCGTCTCAAGACCACAAGGAGACTGCATCGCGTGTTCCATCGAAAAGCAATTACAAGTATCAACGACTTCTAGAAGAAGACAGAAGATACCGCTCACGTAATTCGCCTTAGGTACTCATTTTCATTGAACTCGGCCTCTTAAACAGGGTTTAAAATATTAAGGACATTTGATTACCATTCAATTTTTTCTTTCCTTTCATTATTATTATTATTATTATTGATATTTTTTTTTATGGCCAAAACTAGTGATAGATTGATATAAGGCTGTAATACAGATATATGTAGAGTATCGGCATCCTACTTTCAGGATTGCTAAGCCTTCATTATTACAAAAGGAGGTACCTTACCCTTGATTGAGGATGACAAGCCTCATGACGACCTCTACCCTAAACATGGTGATGTCTTTATTATTGAGGACAGTACAAATTGGGCTGTACCTAGAATCTTCTGCAGGGTAGAATATTACCTAGGAAAGGATTTCATGCAATTAATTTATTTACAGTCGAAAAATATATTTAATTTTATATATAATCTATAAATAAATGTAATTTTACTAACAGTTCATAAATAATTGTAATTATAATTATGTAAGAATTTAGTTGCTACGGTAACTAGAATTGAAAAGACAAATTGATGAGGAAATAGAGGCGAGGTTAAATTAAAGGCAGGAAATGGCAGTTATTTTTCAATTTCAAAATTACTTAGCCCTTCTTTCCAAAAACTTAAAAGTTAAAATTTACAGAACTATTATCCTTCTCACTGTTCTTTATGGGTGCGAAACGTGATATCTTACACTGAGGGAAGAACAGCCTCAAAGTTTTTGAATATAAACCATTACGTAAAATATTTGGACCATAAAAGGATGAATTAAAGGGAGAATTTAGAAGGCTACACAACGGTGAATTAAGAAAACTGCACCCGGTATAATTCAGGTTATAGTATTGCGGCGTGTAAGATGGGTGTGTACGGTTGTAGGGCTTAGTAACGAGCGGATCCCTAAAATGTTAATAAACACTGAACCGACAGGTAAATGTCCGATGAGTAGACCGAAACGTAGATTGCATGCAGGGAGGATTGCGTTAAAACTGGTTTATTAGATTTGGGGTTGGAGTGACAACACTGGAAAGATTGGTAAAGAATGGATTGGCTTCGGCATCAAACCTGCGGGTTCACAAAGTGTCTATTATTATTATAAATAAATGCCATTTTATTTTTAAAATATAAATAAATGTAATTTTACTTAAAATATAAGTCAGATTATGACATGTCGTTCATCGACCAACGTACTCCCTATAATTGTCTGATTGAGAACTCAGATAGTAAGGCTACCATGGAGGGCGGGAGTAAAGGGTTTCATGCCCTTTTTCAATTTCAGGCCCTTTTAAACAATAATGCTCGATTAAACTACCTTAAAGTCTGCTCTTTTCGTTTTAAGCAAATATTTCAAAAGTAATATAGGACCATCGCTCCCTTGGATTGCCTTTTTTGTATTATAATCCCTGTTGTAACATGTGGGATACGCCACCAAACCATCTGGACTCTGCACATCACCTTAAAATGCCACAAGGCAATCGAAGGAATAACAAACTACCAGATAAACATATATGTAAGTATTCAATTATTTTTTTCGTCAGGAGGGTTAGGAAAAAATTATATTTACTTTCTTAAAAAAAAATATAGTGATATTTACATTTATATTTGGAAAATTAAAATGATCCCCAAACCCCAAAAGCCGCCAGAACACGCATCCTCTTACCGTCCCATCTCTCTATTACCGATCATCGAAAAACTTATTTTGAAACGCCTATACCCCATCCTAGATTCTAATCATATAATCCCAGATCACCAGTTTAGATTCCGAACATCCCACTCCACTACTTAGCAATGTCATCGTGTGGTGGACGTTGTCTCGTCTTCTTTGGAGCGCG
>NW_027115598.1:169045-169414 GCF_000696795.3 Halyomorpha halys
GGGTTTGGATGGTTTGGGAGTTTATAATGGAAAGAATGATATCGGGTTCGGGCTAGATCGGTTACATCGGCTAGATCGGTAAGGAACATTTAGGTTTTGTTGTTTTCAGAAGACAAATTACTGTTATCTTCCACTTACTTTCCATTAGTCATTTCATTTTCATGTTTACTCGATTAACTCATAGATAAGAGTGCTGTGAGTCAATCGAGTGAACAAGTGTGTAAACAATGTCACTGTTTGCTTTCATCCATCTTAAACTAATTCTATTTAAGCCTTCCAAGATTCTTTGTTATCTTTAAAATAAAAAATAAAATCTAGCAACCTCCTTTGAAGAAGACATTATTTCATGTACATTTCAAAACAGAAATT
>NW_027115598.1:171909-173221 GCF_000696795.3 Halyomorpha halys
TTTTTAATTTGCTTGGCGGGCTTTCATCCCACATGGCTTGCCAACTAGCTAATATTTCATTCTTCATCGGAAGACTCATTTCTTGTGGTGTCAGAATGGCCGCGCCCTGACCTGGAAGGGCAAGTGCTTGTTTGGCTGCAACGTCCGCCAGTTCATTTCCAGCGATCCCCACGTGACCCGGCACCCATATAAAAGAAAACAGTTTTTCCCAAGTTTTCTAGGATCTGTATTATCGTTAATGCTGGTCTGATTTATGATGTGTAAAGTTGTAGGGCTTAGTAACAAGCGGATCTCTAAAATGTTAAGAAACCGACGAGGAAACGTCTTTTCTTATTCTTTTAGACCATTTGCTTAGCTAATTTCATATATATAAAACCACTGTGCTTCAATATCTGTACATCTGACAAAAACCGTTTGACGTATAGATGTCTATTAGCACTCTAATTAATGCTAGTTTAATGAGCTGTAAAGTAGTTTATGATGTTTATCTTCGTAGGAGTAATAGTTTACCTGAAATTTGCTAATGTAAATTGATTTATAGTTGTTCGGACAAATTTTGATTTGCTAAATTTATATTGATATGTGAATATCATAAAAACTACTACTCCTACGAAGATAAGTGTCATAAACTACATTATATCAAGTTAAATTTCCTTTATTTTGATTGTTGGCAGACATATGAGCGTCTTATGGGTGGGTCTAGAGATATATTTTTTCAAAAATCCAACATTTTATAGGAACAACTAGAAATTAATATTTTGTGAATTTATTTTATCAAATATCATATTATCCACGGTCAACAATCTTCTCACAGTTAAATGAGAGAGGTTTTTCAGTTACAATTTAATATTTGTAGGTAAGAACTTTCTCATGCATTAGATTGTGTCATACCTCAGCATCCCCAACGAAGTAGTCATTGTTTGTAGGGAAAGTAATTGGCAATATGAGCGGAACCATATCCACAAAAGTGTTGAACTTTACCACCATCTTTTCGCAGAGCTGCTGTTCTGGTGAGTCAACTCCGACATTCCGTTTGTCTTCTCCAGCCAAAGGAGAAATAAACAGGAGTAAACATAACCATAGCAATTGGAGTGGCATGGCGGACTGCAGCTTATCAAGAGAAATCGATTATTTGTGATAAGATTACCCTACCGTTTCGTTGCTCAAACAATGCTCGTTAACACACTGAGATGGTCAAACTATTAACATATATTTTATATCCTTATTTTGTTACTAATAAAACCATCCATAAAGACCTAAATGTTCCTTATGTAACCGATCTAGCCCGAACCCGATATTATTCCTTCCATAA
>NW_027115598.1:174846-191508 GCF_000696795.3 Halyomorpha halys
GATAAAACGTTATTTGTTTTAAACATTTATTGGAATAATTCATTCAGCCACACTCGGGGGCGATAAGTATTAAAATGTAAGTACATAATCATATATTCTCTTACATATCAATTAAAAATAAAAAGTAAATAAATAATAAAATAATTGAGTATAAACTAAAATGATAAAAATAAAAAATAAACTGGCAGATAGCTGAGTTAAATAACAGAAAATAAGAAAACAACTGAAGTAAATTATTTAAATCAAATAAACAAAATCTTGAACCCAATCTTACCATTGATTTATGAACCTATGAATTTCTGATATAGGAGGAGGGGTCATCTACAGTTTACCTCCCTATTCTAACCATGATAGGGGTCAAGCTTTGATTTAGTGGGATCACCACAGAAATAAAAGTCGACCCTTCAAACCGGATTCGAACCAGCGCCACTGCAGTTCCGAGGTTGTAAAGACCTTGCCCTCAACTCCTCCAATTAATTAATTGGAATTCTAACATCTCAGCGTTCCTCCTTTAGCTCCGTAACAGGTATTGAGCATCATTGGATACGATATATCAATAAAAATGACGCAAAAATAATAAAATATATTCTCTTTACGTATATTCTACACCTGTGAATATAAACTAATACATTATTCACACATAGTTGGGTTATATATGTATTATTTTTTTGAACTTGATTAAAAAAAAATATCTTATTTATAATTTTCAGAAAAACATTATATACATGAACATGATTCTTATTTCTTTACTAAACACTACAGGTAACTATTATATATATATATATAATTTATAGACCATTGTTTTATTGTAAAAAATTGCAATGTAAAGAAACAGGTGTGATCAATGAAATAAAATGGAAACGACTAGACAAATCATTTTTAAATATTTCAAAATATACTAAATGAAAAAAAAAAATAGTCAACATCAAATTTGAGAAATAAACGAATATCAGGGAATATTATCAAATCCACATTTATTATTTTTTTTAACTCAAGGACAGATTGAAAAGATTAGAAACTGGACGAAATGAAGAACTTTGTGCTTAATGGCAGATCCTTTGTCCTTTTCATCGCCGTATCCTGCGAGACCTCTTTGTCTCTTCTCCTTTGCTGGTTCTTGGAGTCCTCAGGAGGATTCATCTTCTGTACTCCTAGCACGGTCCAGCTCCTTCATCATTCCTCAGACAGAGGTCATAACTCTGCACATACCATCAACCGATTTGGTATTTTTTGCAATTAAAAAAATGTATATATCTTTTAGTACAAGAGCCCAAGAGGAGGTGAAGTCAGTTCTTTCACTCCAACTCTTGATTACTTCCATGAGTATAAGCAGGAGAAATAAAAAATTGCGGCTGTTTCAGAACAGTAAAAAAAAAAAAAAAAAATATTTTTCGTTCAGAGCTCTTAAAACTTAATTTTATTTATTTTTATTTTATTTATTTATATATATTTACAAAAAAATACAACCAGTAAATTTGATCATAATGACAAAATGATATGATAAAGGATGTAGAGAAACTACTCAGTAGTAGTAAACTCTAAAAACAGTTTACAATATAAGGTCACGAGGCCATTTTCTTTTCAGGCGCCTCGGACGATTGCCAGGAATGGAAGAGGAAGCAAGGTTAGAAACTAGTGGGTTTGGGTGGTTAGGGAGTTTATTATGGAAGGAATAATATCGGGTTCGGGCTAGATCGGTTACATAAGAAACATTTAGGTCTTTATGGATGGTTTTATTAGTAACAAAATAAGGAGCATTGAGAACTTAAATTTAAATCTTTAAAACTTCAAACAACAGCATAAAATCTGAGAGATCGTCATTTAAAGTAGAGTAAATTTTCTAAAATATGAGCCAAACAAAGCTATTTACGTTCAATAGTTTCTGAGATATTAAAAAACAACATTTCATAAAAAAGTTAGTAGTACTATAATAGTATATTGAACTGGGTTTAATTTGAGTGTTGACAGACTCTGTACGCTTTATCGTTGCTGAGACAATTTTTTTCATAAATTAAAAGTTTTGTCCGGACAGCTACAAATCAACATTTTGTGAATTGATTTTGTCGAATATCATGAAAACTACTACACCTGCGAAGATAAACGTCATAGAAAAATTTTTAGTTCATTAAATTATCTTTAATTTGAGCGTTAATGGACATCTGTACGTCGAATTGTTTTTGTGTGTTTTCTCAAAATAAATGCACTAACTACTGATTTTGCAGAGAATTTTTTTATAAAATGTTGCTTTTTAAAATTCTATGAACTATTGAACGTAAATTTGTCTATTAGGATTCATATTTTATATGTTCCTCAAGGTGGTATCTTAGGTCCCATTCTTTATACAGTTTATACAGCTGACATCCCAACCCACCCTAACACAGTGCTAATAACATACGCTTATGACACATGTATACTTTCTGTAAACAACGACCCAACTAATGCATCACAAACACTACAGGCACACATAACATCTATTGAAGAATGGTGTAAAAACTGGAGAATCAAAATAAATCCTGACAAATCCCACCAGATCACCTTTACTCTCCGTTGTAATAGTCGGAATCGACGAGCAGTTTCCTGTCTTTTCAGTCTTGTAAGAGGATACCATGTCAGTCGTTTGTCGAGATTTAGTCCTAAGTAACGGATCTGCGCAACAGGAAAAAGTGGGGTATTACTAAAAGATATTTTGGGGCAAGACGAAGATTTATGACGAAGGGTAAATGTGATTTGGTAGGATTTATTGGAATTTATTTTAATCCACCATTCTTCAAGGGTGTTGATGTGGGATGGGAGGGATTGGGATACATTGGAAGGATCATTATTCACTGACAATAGACATTTGTCATCAGAATACGAGGTGAGAATAGTGTTAGGATGGGTTGGGATGTCAGCTGTAAAAACTATATAAAGGATAGGACCAAGGATACTACCCTGAGGTACACTAGAAGACTAAGGAAACAGGGATGAATAAGCGCTGTTGTGATTTACTTGAAATAACCTGTCTGAGAGATAAGAACGGATAATGAGATAATATGTACCTATAATTTAAAATAAATAGCATTTAAGCACTGCTATACTTTTTCAACAACGATGACAGCTAGTTGCTATTATTAAGCATCTAATTTTACATTTATATAATTTTAATTAAGCCTCTAGATTCAATATGAACAGGAGATAGCCGTTTATCATGCGATTCACAAATGATATAGCTGTTTGATGTATAGACGCTCACGCACTTCTTCGATGATTTTACAAACAGAATTCAATGTCTGAAGGAATAAATAACAGATTTCACTTCTATTGGTGATCGTAATTAACAGACTGCTATATACAAAATTTATAGTAGTAAAAAGGCTGTTATCTCGCCCTAATTTCTGATTACTTTAATGAAAACTATGTATAATTACTAGTCAAAATTGATGAGTCTTTCAAGTATAGGTTGCGGGAATAAAAAATGGCGTAACCCATAATATAATAATAGCCCATTAATTCTTAATTAACAATTAACAATCCCTGATAATCCTCCGAGGCGTCTGAAAAGAAGATGGCCACGGGATCTTCTAGTTTAAATTAATGTTTGAAGTACTACCAATGGGTGGTTCCTTCCCAAGATTTTCAAGTGTATATGAAACATACTACATATTTACCCATTGTATTATTTTGTACAGTTGTAAATTACAATAAATAAATAATTTTAAAAATATATATATTTTATAAAATCTACTCTTCTTTAAATGCTGTTCTAGTTCTGTTGATAATTCAAAGATATAGAGATCTAAAATAAAAATTAATTTTTTATAACGTTTTTGAAATAGCTACCATTTTGTATCCCCCTATCTATACTTGGCAGATTCATCAATGTTAACTATTAATTATACATATTTTTCATTAGAGTAATCAGAAATTGGGATAAAATAACTACCCTTTTTATCACTCCGGCTCTTGCACTGTCAGGAGAACATACAGACAATTTTGCGATACTTGGTTTATTGCCGCTGAATTCATTCATAAAATCGCTATACTTTCCATATGTATCTGTATTTGAGAGTAAAAACCTTTTACCGTTCATAGTTTACCGTAAATTTACTGTTATGCATAAACCAAATTTTCCTCAGAGTCGATTAATCGATCTATCTTTTATGTTTTTTTCCCTCCTTCTCAAAGTGTTTTAAATACTCCTTTTAGTACATATTTATTTATAGCTGAGAAATGAATAATGAAAGGGGGGGGGGGGGTGTTTTGAATGGCAAAAGATGCCGACAACAAAAGCGGAAGCCCGTCCCGGGAGGTGGCAACTAGATCAAAGCCTCAGCCGAGAGCTCAACCCATCACAAAGGGAATATGCAACATAGATAAATATTTTAAAATGTTTAAACTAGGGCTTAATAGTAATTAGTTGCTGTGTGGCTTTATTCGTTCCATCATAATTAATATTTTATCTTTTTATTTAACCTTTAGTGGAAGGTTAAATATTGTATATATTTTATATTAAAAACCATAAAATACACACGTTTGTAAAAAGTTTAAAAAATAAGGAAATATCACGTTGAGCATGCGAAGGTGCTAATTTTTTAATCGGTGTACTAACACTAAATAACATCTTTATATATAACCCCTCCGTTGCAAATTTTCCAATTCAGTTTTTCAAATAAACAATTATCAATATTTCAGGTATTGAAATTGTTTTACAAAAGTGTCTTTAATTACTGATAGAATTTTAATCGGTATTTGGAATAGTTCGCGCATAATTAATTACATTTGGGGCTGTTCAATTGGTTTGTGTAGAAATTTCATTTGTGAATTTTACATCTATTTATTTATAATGTAAAGTATAGTTGTAGTAATTCATTATTATACTACTATCAGATAAAAAAATTATATTACTATTTACATCAGAGTACATGATGAAATGATTAAAAATATTTTTTTTTTTAAAGCATTGACTTTAAAAATTGAATAAAACGGTTTTGTGAACCCATAGGTTCAATATGGATAGTGCCGGCGATAGGTGCTTCCTTCATCAATCCTCTACTAGATCAGCCTTTTTAACCCATCCTCCCACCTACTTTTTGGTCAACCCCTTGCACTTTTACCAGTAACATCAAGGCTAATTAACTTTTAGAGACTGTCTCATTACAATGCCCGACTACTGATTAAATAAATCGTTTTGTCTATGTTTTGTGTCATTTCTGGTAGTTATTACTATATTCAAATATAAACATTTTACAAAATTTGCGATAATTTTTACTGTTATCTTTTTACTGGATAAGTGGTTGATAATTCGAAGAAATAAAATAAAATAATAGTATCTCGTTGAATGATTCTTAGAATTGCGATTAAGTCCACTCCTCACTATTTATCTTTTCCTCAATTGTTTTAAGTCATTAATTATATTTATTACTACGATTTTAGAATTTGGGACCAAAACAATCGAGATATATTGTAATATTTAATATTTAAACATTGTTGGAAAAATTCATACATTTTACTTTATAATACCAGTATTAATCAGAAGTAAAAATCTGAGGATGTCACTCACATTAATTCCGACTTTTACAGAAATCAGTAATTCAATTCCGTACTTACTATACAAATGGTTTAAACTTTTTTATTTAATAATTTATTTATTGTTATTTACTACTGTATACATATATTGCTATGTTCTAGTAGCTGATTTACTTGGGATGCCAGGATAATCGCTGAAGGCAATTATCCAAAAATAAGTTAATTAATTGATTATAAATTGAGTCCTAAAAACTATTATTATAATTGGATTCCTTTCCAAAGGCTGTTTGTTTGTTTACCAGTTTACCAATTAAATACCTTTATATTCATAAAATGTTCTTACCATTGATTATATAGGATAATAAAGAGTGGTATATTGCGATATATAATAGTATATAAACTACATAAAGAGATTAACTATTTATTTACAATTGGTTATGATTAAAATGATTCAAATGATTCAGATAAAGGTTACCATAAAATATAAATTATTACATGATTACTTATTACTTAATTTATACTTATAGCTGCTGATGCCGTGGATGTAGTGCCGTGGGTGTCTTCTGTTTCATCAGGGATGTCCAGGTTTGGTGGCCCTTCTCACGACTTCGTCTGGTGTCTCAGTCAGCATCCTGACTGTGGTGGCTTCCCCGTCCAAGCCTTCCTCTTGAGTCTGCCTACTGACGAGGTCCTCCTCCGTCTCAGCCTTGCTGTTGAGTGTCTCTCTGTTCTTCTCTTGTAAATTCCCTCTCTGTATTTTTCTCCCACTTCTCTTTTAGGGCGTTACCTTATTTTTAAATCTCTTCTCTGATTGGTTATCGATGTCCGAAGACTCCCGAAGCAGGCGTCCCCCTCCTCAGGGCCGAGGATGTGTAACAAAAAAGTTTGACTCTCCAGGAAGAATCTGCCTAGTTAATTTGATTCTGGTCCCTCGTCCTAACCCATTTTCTGCTTCGATACTTAAAGGTTAGTCAATCTAATTTTCTCAGGGGCCTCTGGTAATGTGACAAACTTAATACAGATGTTTCTATATCCGAGGATGCTAAAAGCTTCCTAGAAGGATACCCTGACCAGGTATAGGGGTAGATGACGAAACACCTTAATAAACGACATATTGTTGAAATCATGGCTAATTCCTCGATACATAGCAATATATACATCAAGTAAATTTGCTGTAAGTGATATTATGACATGATACAAACATGTGGAGAATCTACCCATTGATAGAACTCCAAAAACATTTCTGGAGGAGAAGATCTCAAGGCCATCCTCTTTTCAGACGCCTAGCAGGATTATTAGGTAGTGGAGGAGAAGCCGGGTTAGAAACGAGTGGGTTTGGGTGGTTGGGAAGTTTATTATGAAAGGATTGGTATCTGGTTCTGGCCAAATCTGCAACATATCGGACGTTGAGGTCCTGATGGATGATTTGATTGTGACAAAGTAAGAAGCATCAAGGATTTTGGACTGTAAGGATTGGATTCGAGAGGAATTCGATGGTTCAGTGGAGTCTCATAGCTCAACTCCGTATGTCCGGATTGGCCATATAACAATCATATAGATCAGTCTTTTGTAATGGATTGGATGTTTGTACCGTTTGTCTAGTATATGGTGTAATAGTCGGAATCGACGAGCAGTATTCTGTATTTTCAGTCTTGTATGAGAATTCCATTTCAGTCGTTTGTCCAGATTTAGTTCTAAGTAACGGATCTACTCAACAGGGATAAGTGGGGTATTATTAAAAGATACTGTGGGGGAAGACGAAGGGTAAATTTGGTTTGGTGGGATTTGTTGGAATTTATTTTAATCCTCCAGTTTTGGCACTATTCTTCAAGGGTGGGATTGGAGGGATTGGGATACTATGGAAGGATCATTATTCACTTACAATAGGCATGTGTCATCGGCATACATGGTGAGAATAGTGTTAGGATGTAAGCTGTAAAAACTGTATAAAGTATAGGATACTACCTGGAGGCACACGAGCAGACTGAGGAAACAGGGATGAATAAGCACTGTTGTGATTTACTTGAAATAATCTGTCTAAGAGATAAGAACGGATAATGAGAAAATATGTAGGGGGTAGGAATTTACGGATCTTTTATAGCAGTCCTGGGTGCCAGACTCAAAAAAAAAAAAAATACTGATCTTCACAACTATAATGAGGGCCATCTGGACGTGAGTAATTCAGCTTTGAGGTTACGCTAAATCTCCAAATTCCTCTCTTATCCAATCTAAAATCCTTAGTAAAATTCTCAATGCTCATTACTTTGTCACTAATAAAATCATACATGTTCTATATGGAACCTATCTACCCAGAACCAGATATCCTTCCGTTAAAAATTCCAATAGTTTCTAACCTAGCATCCTTTTCATTCCTGACACTCCTCCCAGGTGCCTGAAAAGATGATGGTCTCGTGAAATCAGGTGTAGAAATGTTATGGCCATTTTTTGTGTTATGATCTTATCATGTTAGATTGTGACCTGCCGCACATCGACCAACCTTGCTATTATCTGTTTGAGAAGTCAGATAAATAAGGCTACCAGGGAGGGTGGGAAAAAAAAAAAAAAAAAAAAAGAGGCGTAAGAGGTACTTCTCTGATAGAACACTTATGCATGTATTCAATTACTTATTTCGTGAGGGGGGTACGAAAAAATAGAGTGATACTTCTACATTTACTGTGGTACTTTCCCTCTTTCCTTACTTGTCAGTTGGTATCCTTCTTTAAATCAGACTGGTACTCCCTCTCTGTTTACTTGTTATTTTTATTAATATTTCCATTTCACTAGTTACTTTGGCCTTGCCACATTTACTTCACATATCTCTTACACCTACCTGTTTACCATATCTACAATTTCTAAAATATTTTACACTAGTTCTATATATTCAATTGTTTTACACCTGGCAGTATTTATTAGTAAATAGTTTCCAATCCACCAATATGTATACTTTCTTAACTTAATCTTATTACTATTTCTTTTACATATTTAAAAAAAAAAAATAGTTTTTCATATTTTCTTATTTTCACTGTATATTTATTTCAATGTGCTTTCACCTTTTTACAATGTGTATCTTGTTTTCATTTGGCCCTGACGAAGCCCTGCAGAGTGGGCCAAAACGTTTTTAATAATGAATTTTTTTTCTACTATTTTGGTATCTTTATTGACCGCCACCCAGACTATGTGCTTAAAATCTACTTCATATAATCAACTCTCTCCTTTCAATAATTATTTCACGGAGAACAATAGATAACGTTAGTTAGTAAATCAATAACTTTTTCTTTTGTTGATAATATGATGGAGTTAAAATTTTATTGGAACCTAAGTATGAAAAGATAAAAGATATAATTGTTATCAGTATTGAGAAATAATGTATTGTATAATAAATTTATAAGGAAATCTGGCAAACACAACTTGAAAAGCCACTTGATCTTCAGACCAATTTATTTATTTATTTTTAGCAACATTTTCCTTATAGCAATTATTCATTTGAGTGGATATGTTTTTTGAAACATTTTCCTTAACCGTTTAGCATGTGATTAACAAATGATATAGCTATATGTTATGTATAGGCGCTCACGCAATTCTTAGATGATTTTACAAACAGAATTCAATGTCTAAAGGAATTTTCCAAAATACGTAAATAACAGATTTCGCTTGTATTGGTGATCGTAATTAATAGATTGATATATACAAAGATTATAGTACAAGAGCCGGAAAGAATAAAAGGTAGTTACCAAATTTTTGATTACTTTAATGAAAACTATGTATAATTAATTACTAGTCGAAACTGATGAGTATGCCAAGTATAGGTAGAGAGAATAAAAAATGGTGGCTATTTCAAAACCTTAAAAAAACATTAATTTTTCATTAGGAACTCTATATCTCAATTTATTTTAGCTGATTCCATGAAAAATACTATTCCTATGAAGGTAAAGGTCATAAACTACTTTATAATGCGTTAAAATAGCTTTAATTTGAGTGCTAATTGGGATCTTTTTATCACATAATTCCAGATATACAGACTTCTCAAAATAAATTAATTAACTACTGATATTTCAGTATGTTCCATAGAACATTATTATTAAATGTTGGCAGACTCATCAATTTTGACTAGTAATTATACCTAGCTTTCAATTAAGTAATCAATAATTGGAGTGAAATAACTGCCTTTTTTCTCCTCTTGGTCTCTTGTACTATTTGAGAAGCAGCCATTTTGATATATAGTCTTTTTTGTAAAAAGCGCTTATGACATTGTTACGGACAGATGGCGTACATTAATGAGCTTGTTTTCAATATATCATCACATTGCATTAATTGCATTACCGAAACTAAATAAAATCATCAGTCACATATTTGAGAAATGTCATTTTTATTCTGCGAACTTGAGTAGATTGGGAATAGGACCGAGGGTATCGGATGCTCTGAATGATGACCAGAAGAACGTGGAAATGGTCTTAGTTTTCTTAACAAGGAATGGCCTTTTGAATAAGATTTAAACCAGAAAATCTGTTATACGTAATAAAAAATACCAAAAGAAGTAATTATTTAAATTTTTTTTGAAATTATTTAAAGAGAAAAATAAATTGAAATAGAATTATAAATATAAATGAAACAGAATTATAAAGCACGAAACATAGGCGTTGATGACCTCAGAGTTGTACGCCTTAAAGCCCCAGACAACAACAAAAACTACTAAATAAAATAATATATTGTTTCTTTATTGTTAAATTTATTTTAAAAAAAAATGTTAATTTTCAAAATAAATAAGATGGTTTCGTGCTTTCTGTACGAACTGGTTAGAATAAAAAATATAGTTTAAATAAAATAAATTTTATTCAAATTAAGTCTCAAAATATATATACATATTTTTTTTTAAATGTCCAACGTTTCGGCCAATTCCAATTGAAGGTCTGACAGTGCTCAGATGCTCCACCATAATTGAGTGAGGCTGAGCTACTGAGAGGGATGCGCTGGGATCTCAAAGAGCTATGCTCTACCTCTCATACGTAGGAGATATAGTGGGCTAAGGGATAGTGTAAATATTGTATGTAAGAATGTAGATATTACTGGTGATTATTTTATTTATTTATTATTTCTTCAACATAGTTCGATTATTTCTTTATCCTTCTGTTTGTATATATTTAGACAGGGATTTTATTTATTTTCTATGTATTTTTAAAAATTAATTTATTTATTTTTATTTTTATTTTAGTATGAATGTGATCAGTCATCACTGTTACCTATAACCGAACGATGTGTCAGATTGTAATAAATATTAATAAATAATTCTAATTTCGGCAAATTCGCCCATTCTGAAAGACAATCTTTCAAATTACAGCTTTGACTATACAATTATTTTTTACAATTTTAACCAACAACATTATTACTAACAAAATAGCATAATTTAAATACAAATTTACAACTCACATCAATAATTTAAAAAAAAGCTTTTGCTGGTTATTCTGGCCAGGTAATCAATTTCAGAGATATCACCCTATGAAACAATAAAACAATACGGAATTATAATAATTTATTAATTAGCTTGACTTAGCTTATTTCTAATAACCTGTTATCTTTCTTATCAACAATATTTTTATCTTCCTTACACTCAGATCAGGCATATAATTGATTTATTTCCAAATGTATTTTGATTTAAAGTCTTATTTTATTGTATTACTACATATCACATTAAAGTTCTAAAATATAAATAGTAACATAAAATTAGCCCATATTTTTTATATATTAATTTTGCTTGAAATTTCTCTTTAGTTGTGTTTCAAATTTCTTGTGTCTGTTTTAAAATTCACCGTATAATTAATGTTTTCTAATATATAAATAAACTCAAGTATTTTTCTTAATAATGTCTAAAAGGTGTTTATGTAAACTTATTGTATGATTTTTATCTGAAGAACTTTATAATTTTTTATTTTAAACCTGCAACCAATTTTATGAAAAGAAAATTAAAAAAGAATCATACAACTTGCACCGCCCTAGAGGCGTAAATTTTGAACAATCATTATTTTTATTATTCTGCTGTTGTAAAAGTTCGTATTTTATGGTTTATCGATTTGCAAATAACGAATATAAACAATGCTCCTGCCAAGAATGCAACAGTTTAACGTTTTCATTTGACTGTGTTCGGGAGATATTCCAGTCTAAACTGCTGTCTCAATCTCCCTCTTATTCACCTTTAGTTAATTATCAAATTCTTTCATAGTTTATTTTAATACATTTTTTATTACTGTAAAAAAAAAACAAAAAAAAAATTAACATCTGTAAAGGGTCAGGGGTCACTGTTACTGAACCAACGGTTGTGCAAGGAGGTGATTTGGTCAGAATCACGCTGGACTACCAGAATTTTACCAAATTAAGAGTACGCAATTTATGAGTAACCCAAAGGGTTGACTCACGGTCTATCTGTTAATAATAAAAAATGATTACTTATGCTAACTAAAGGTCTTATAAAAATATTTCAATTAGAATAATCTAATACTTAACGAGTTTAATCAAAATCATTGGAGCTTTTTTTGAGAAAATTGATAAATGAGTGTGAAAAATCGATTCCATAAAGTGACTAGTGACCGTTCGATTATATAGCAGCTGTTGCTATAAACATCCCAAGTATATACATGTCTTAAATATATAATTTAAGTCTCATAGCTTTCAGCTTTACACCCAGGCTATTCACACAAACAAACAATTTTTTTTCTGGATTTATATCAAAGAAACTTTGAATGTTCTTATAATAAAGATCCTACTTGGACTTTTTAAATATAGATTCTCACATTTTAGTTTTTATGAACTAAATTGAAAACATATATATAAATAAAAAGTAATGAAAATATTATTTTAATATTTTTATTAATAATGCTTCGAATATTTTTAAAAGAATTATTTAATCTTAGAATTTCGAAGAGTTAAACAAAGTCCATGAACGAGCGGTTTTTCTTATAATCAACTTAGTTTTAATTATCTACATCTCAGAAAATGTATCAATCGATCCTATGTAGAAATCCGACTTGACAAAATAAATCGATTCGCGGGCACGTGTTGTTAATATTGATGTTGTACTCATTTTCTACACCTTCGAAAACCTATGAAGGGACTTTTGAGTAATAGAAACCCAAAAAATTGAAAATAATCGATATGCTAGCGAGCGATCCTAAAATCCAAATCATTTTGATTTTAAACATTTCCAATAACAAAAAGACCCTAATATAAGGTTTTCGGGATCACAAGAGATTCGCACATAAACATCTTAAACATTCTCTTTACGCCAGTATTTTCTAATTAAGTATTTATACTCAACGCCCCTCCTATATCTTATAAAACTTGCAATTCAAATTCTCAATACAATCCCGTACAACCAGATTCCGTTTATCTGACATCTACCGTCCACCTCACCAAACAGCTGCGTTTCATAAATCCTTTTTTACCCGAGTCGCCTTTCACTGTAACTCCATTCGTTCTGACATACGTCATGTATCTACCCTTCTCTGTTTAAAACCCTTCTATTTAACTTCCTTTTACTTCACGGATCTATTCCGATTTTATTATAGTATAGATAATAATAATATTTAACATTGTCATTTATTAACTACCCTTTTTTTGTATTTTATGTATTTAGTTATTGATTTTTTTTCGGTATCTAAAATTATTGATATGCAATTATAATATAAGTTGCAATTAAGTATGGCCACATTATTGTGTAACCTTATAATTTTTCTAAAGGGACCTAGTCCCATGATATAAATTATATCGATGTGTAATAATTCCGAAAAGTTAATATAAATCGATATGCCGGGGACGTCCCACTTCAGAGACCCAGTTTCAGATAATGTGCCCTGATGTCTGAGGGATTTGTCGTGAGACGCATAAATGTCCTGCTTTAAAAGACAACAGTAAAACCTTGATCATCTCTTCTCTGGTTTACCATCTTTTACTCAAAACCTTTAACTGGCGAACCTGATTCAGACCTTGACAGAATTTCTATGACAATTGTTTACTACTTCAAACGTTTTAAGGGTTTTAGACATTTTCTTACTGTTTATATATCATTCAAATTATTCATGTTCTTTCAGTAAGTTACCCTACGGTGTTATTCGTAAGTACGGCCACTGGTCCAACATACTTTATTATGATCGATCTTATTTTTTTTCAATGTAATCATAAATAATAACAATAATAATTGTAAAGTCTTAAAGAACCTGAAGGTTCGATGCCGTGCTATGTATTGACAATCCGGGGTATTATTAAGGTGTTTCGTCATCTGCCCCTATACCTGGTCAGGGTATCCTTCTGGGAAGCTTTAGCGTCCTCGCATATGAAAACATCTGTATTAAGTTTGTCACATTACGAGAGGCCCCTGAGAAAATTAGATTGGCTAACCTTTAAGTGTTCTAACAAAAATGATAGTTTGTGACGAGGGACCAGAATCAAATTAACGAGGTGCAGGCCCTTCCTGGACAAGTCAAACTTTTTGTTACACATCCTTGGCCCTGAGGAGGGGGACGCCTGCCTCGGGAGTCTTTGGACTTAAATAACCAATCAGAGAAGAGATTTAAAAATAAGGTAACGCCCCAAAAGGGAAGTGGGAGAAAAAGACAAGAGGAAATTTAGAAGAGACAGACGAAGAGACTCAACAGGAAGGCTTGGACGGGGAAGCACCACCACAGTCAGGATGAACTTCGACCAGACGAAGTCGTGAGAAGGGCCACCAGACCTGGACATCCCTTATGAAACAGAAGACAACTACGGCACTACATCCCACGGCATCAGCAACTATAAGTATAAATTAACTAATAAGTAATCATGTAATAATCTATATTTTATGGCAACCTTTATCTGAATCATTTGACTCATTTTAATCACAATAACAAATTATAAATAAATACTTAGTTTCTTTATGTAGTTTATATACTATTATATAACCTAATATACCACTCTTTATGATACTATAGAATTAATGGTAAAAACATTTTATAAATATAAAGGTATTTAATTGGTAAACTGGTAAACACACAAACAGCCTTTGGAAAGGAATCCAATTATAATAATAGTTTTTAGGGCTCAATTTATAATTAATTAATTTACTTATTTTTGGATAATTGCCTTCAGCGATTATCCTGGCATCCCAAGTAAATCTGATACTAGAACATAGCAGCCGATACCACCAATCACTTACTACATACATCTATCCAGTGACGCTCTTCCTAACCCAAATCTACTAAATCAGTTGTAAGGAAATCCTCCCATCTACGTTTCAGTCAATCCCTGGAACGTTTACCCGTCGATTCTGTATTTATTAACATTTTAGGGATCAGTTGGTTGCTATGTTTGAGAATTAAAATTTGGAAGTATTTATTCATAAATAACACGATTATATTCATCCAAAAAAAAAAACTAAATAAATAAAACTAATAAAGTCATCCTACTGAACTCCTGGAAAACCACTTGTGATAATTGAATATAATTTCTTCAAAGTAGCAACTAGAAGTTAAGAGAGACAGATATTTTGAATAATTCTAATTAATTTTCAGCAGTTATATCAGATTCACTCAATCTTCTTCATCGTTTCATTTCTGTTTATTATTTCTTGTTACCACGTTTCAATCCTCTCTCTGCGAAGTAAATACTTGAGTAGCCGATTCCTATTGGGCCGTGCTATCTTGTTGCTAACTAGCGGGCCTTTAGATAGAGCGACAGCGCCAGAAGTTGCAACAACTCCTTAGGAGAGATAGAGTTGCCCTTATCTGCTTCTCGGTTCACTCCTAGAGGGCGATAGACTTCCGTCAGGTTGTCTTCTTCTGAAAGAAGACTTTGGTATCTTACTAACTTGTGGTAGAGGATACTGTTCTGTTATAATGAATTTCTTAAATATCTTGGTAATCACTGAGACATTTTTTTTTTTTTTTGTCCTTGAACATATAATTTACAATAGTACTCCATCCAAAAAACAAAACAAAAACAAATGCTAAATTCTGTCCATTTTCCGTTATATTTATATTTTCGTAAAGCTAGCATTTCACTATATTTTTCTACATTATCACATTTTTTTTTCTTTATAGACTCTTTCCATATAATGATGTACGAAAATTCTCCTAAAAGTAAATTCTAATATCTTTTTTTCAATGAAAAAATCTAATTTAATTTTATATAGCGTGGTTGTTTCGATCGATGATTTTTTGATGACATATTTGCATAACCAGCCCTAACAGTTTCCTTGAAATAGCATTGAACCACCATATCGCTAAACCACTTTCATAACCAACTTCTTCCCAAGAGCCATAGTACAAGAGTCGGTAAGAAAATTTTTTTTATTACTTTAATAAAAACGATTTATAATTAATTACTAGTCAAAATTTATGAGTCTGCCAAGTATAGTTAGAGGGAATATAAAATGGCGGTTACATCCATTACATCCTTATTTTTGAAACTAGAAAACCTAATGGAGCATCATTTCAAATAGAGAAAATTTAATAAAATATGAGCCCTAACAATGCTAGTCCCTAACACTTTTTTAAAAGGTAAAATTTCATAAATAACTAAAGAAAAATCAGTAATTAGTGAATTTATTATCGGAAATTTACATCTCATGAATCAATAGATGTCTGTTAGCACTCAAATAAAGCAAGTTTAATTTACTAGAAAATACTTTATGGCGTTTATCTTTGTAGGAGTAGTTGTTTTCGTGATACTTGCTAAAATAAATTTATTTCTAGTTATTTGGACAAAATGTACTATGCAAAATTAATATTCATATGCAAATTTCCTTAAAACTACTACCTCTGTGAAGATGAACGTTATAAACTACTTTATTATCAATTTACACAATTTTGATCCATTTTACTCTCAACCATTATTCTTTAATAATTCTCCAACGTTTTGGCCCTCAGGCCATTCTAAAGGATACAGTCTTCAATATTGATGTCTTCATCAGATTTTAAAATCTCGATTTGGAGGCTAATTGCCCTTGTTACATATAACTGTTTTTTTTAAATTTATTTATTTATTTTTAAAACTGTATAAAAAATACAACAAGTAAATTTGATCATAATGACATAATGAAATGATACAGGATGTAGAGAAACTACCCAGTAGTAGAACTCTAAAAACAGTTTACAATATAAGGTCACGAGGCCATCTTCTTTTCAGGCGCCT
>NW_027115598.1:191841-193750 GCF_000696795.3 Halyomorpha halys
TAATGGATTAGAAGTTTAGACCGTTTGTCCAGTAAATGTTGTAATAGTCTGAATCGACGAGCAGTATCCTGTATTTTCAGTCTTGTATGAGAATTCCATTTCAGTCGTCAAGATGTAGTCCAAGATAACGAATCTGTTCTGCAGGGGTAAGAGTTTTATATATACTAAATTTAAAAATCCTTTTTTACAAACAACTTCTCCTCTTTCATTTATATTTATCACTTAATACCTGTACCATTGGTTGTATCCTTGAGAATGGCCTGAGGGGCGAAACGTTGGAGAGTTTTTAAAAGATAAAGGTCGAAAGTAAAATGGAATCAAAATTATGTGAATTGATAATAAAATAAACCACTCAAACTATTAAAAATAAATGATTAATGTTATAAACTACTTTATAGTAAATTAAACTGTCCTTAATTTGATTGGTGGGAGACATCTGTACGTCCAATGGTCCCTGAGATATGGTTTATCATAAATCAATAATTTTGTCCGTACAACTACCAACCAATATTCTGTGACTCAATTGTAGGTATCAAATTCAGTTGCAGGCCTACCTTCTACGCCATAGCCCTGATGAAGACCTGAAACTCAGGTCGAAACGTCGGCATAAAATAAATAAATATGGTTATGTTTATTTATGTTGTTCTTTGCTGACCGCAGCCCCTGACAAACTTCTCCAATCAATATTCTGTGAATTTATTTAGGAAAATATCATAAAAAAAAAACTACTCCTACGAAGACAAATCTTGTAAGCTAAATCATTGTAAACTAACTTCAATTTGAGTGCAGGCAAATACCTCCTCGTCCAATGGTCTAAAATAAAGTTTTTCATAAATCAAACTTATTGTCCGAACAAACTATACATCAATTTATTGTAGCCAATACCATTAAAACTACTATTTATACGAAGGCAAAGGTCAGAAACTACTTTATAGTACATTAAACTAGCTTTAATTTGATTTCTAATAAAGATTTGTACGTCATATAGTTCCTGAGACATAGATTTCTCAAAATAAATTCACTAACTACTGATATTTCAGTACATTTTTATGAAATGTTGCTTTTTAAAAGGCTATGTTTCTAGAACTATTGGACATAAATAGCTCTATTAGGGATAATATTTCAGCAAATTTACTGTTCTTTAAATAATCTTCTTTTAGATTTTTTTAGTATTGTTGGTAGTTTTTAAGATATAGAGCTCTAGAGATAGAGAGAATGAAAAATTAATGTTTTTTTTTAAGGTTTGAAACAGCCGTCATTTTTTATTCACCCTACCTATACTTGGCAGATTCATAAATTTTGACTAGTAATTATACATAGTTTTCATCAAGTCTCACGGTTCCTGAAATATAGATTTCCTACAATTAATTCACTATCCGCTGATTTTTTACTATATATTTCATGAAATATTATTTTTTTTAATACTTTATCTATTGAAGATAAACAGCTCTACTAGCGTTCATATTTTAGAAAATTTACTCTACTTTAAATGATGGCCTAACAATTTTATTTTCCATTTTTTTCAAAAATTAGTATTTAATGGTTTTTTGGAGGGTCTGAAAACGAATATTATCTTTATTTCACTTCTGAAAATTCTTTGATAAACCACACTTTGATAGGTCAGTCTGAATTGTTTCAATATTGTACTAAGAAGCATAGTGAGTTATATAAAAATTACATATATTTTATGTAGTATATATAAGTTTAAGAAACAAATTTCTAGAATTTTGCCTGGTTTTATTTGAATTTTTTTTTATTATTATAATTTTAAAGCTGTACACTTTAGAACATTCTAAATGATAATTTTATTGATAGTAAATTCCCTAAATTGGTTCTTATGTTCGAAACAGTTATTATATATATTAATACCATATAGTTTAATTATATAATGTTATTTATTTCTAACAAC
>NW_027115598.1:194550-198011 GCF_000696795.3 Halyomorpha halys
TCTTCTCCTCTAGAAATGTTATTGGAGTTCTATCAGTGGGTAGATTCTCCACATGTTTTTATCATGTCACTATGTCACCTACAGCAAATTTACTTGTTGTGTATATGTGTATACAGTTGTAAATATCAAAAAATAAATTATTAAAAAAAAAAAAGTTTTATCTTCAGCAAACAGAGGTTAAATGATCATTGAGAGTGAAAAGTTTACTATTAATTGATTAAATTTTGACATTGTTTTCCTAATTTTTATTAATCGTTGTCATCCTTGTTTATAACAGAAAGCCCTAACGAAGCTCTGCAAAGTGGGGCGAAACGATGGTTAGTAATATGAAGTTTTTTCTACTACGTTATTGACCGCTACCCAGACTATATTTTAATAATCTATTTTTAGTTTTGTTTCAATGAAATGATCAGCCATATCTCATTTTCAGTAGGGATATAAAATGAATAAATATGAACCATGATAGAATTTGATAATAAACTGAAAGAAAAAAATGGTTTTCATGCAGCCACCTCAAATAGAATGGGAAATTGGAAAGCGCCAGAACACTTCCTATCTCATTTCATAGTACTCGGCATTATTATATTACTATGTATCGGTCCTGTGACGATCTTGGGTATTATTAAGGTGTTTCGTCATCTACCCATATACCTGGTCATCGTATCCTTCTGCAAAGCTTTTAGCGTCCCCGGATATGAAAACATCTGTATTAAGTTTGTCACATTACCAGAGGCCCCTGATAAAATTAGATTGGCTAACCTTTAAGTGTTCTAACAAAAATGATAGTTTGGGACGAGGGACCAGAATCAAATTAACCAGATGCAAGCCCTTCCTGGACATGTATAACTTTTTTTACACATCCTCGGCCGAGGAGGTCGCCTGCCTCGGGAGTCTTCGGACATCGATAACCAATCAGAGAAGAGATTTAGAAATAAGGTAACGCCCCAAAAGAGCAGTGGGAGAAAAATACAGAGAAAATTTAGAAGAGCAGACGGACACACTCAACAGGAAGACTTAGACGGGGGAGGACCACAGTCAGGAGGCAGACTTAGAGGATGCACTTTGACCAGACAAGGTCGTGAGAAGGGCCACGAGACCTGGACATCCCTTATGAAACAGAAAACACGTACGGCACTATATCCCACGGCATCAGCAGCTATAAGTATAAAATAACTAATAAGTAATCATGTAATAATCTATATTTTATGGCAACCTTTATCTGAATCATTTTAAACATAATAGTGTTAAATTGTAAATAAATACTTAGTTTCTTTATGTAAGATTTATATACTATTATATAACCCAATATACCACCTTTTATTATATTATATAATTAATGGTAACAACATTTTATAAATATAAAGGTATTTAATTGGTAAACTAGTAAACACACAAACAGCCTTTGGAAAGGAATCCAATTATAATAATAGTTTTTTAGGACTCAATTTATAATCAATTAATTAACTTATTTTGGATAATTGCCTTCAGCGATTATCCTGGCATCGCAAGTAATCTGCTACTAGTACATAGCAATATATTATTAAATTTTTGCTTTCTAGGCAGGAACAAATATGAAAATGGTTTTTTACACCTCAAAAACACTTACATAAGTACTTTTAATTTTTTTATTTAAAATATTAAAAATCTTATTCATTATTTCTAATGATAAACGAATATTAAATATTTAAAAAATATTGATAATTACTGTTTTTTCCGTAGTAGTTATTACAATCGTCAGATTTTACTTTCATTTGCCTTTATGGCATATTTAGTAAGGGGATTGCCGTTCTGTATAATAAATATGTGATGCACAAGGATCAATTTCATCTCAAGTGAAAGTTGTCTGATATGCGCATATTTTTTAGGTTAAATAATTATACTTATTGTCAGTTCAGGAATTGTGTCTGTTCCTGGCCTTCGAGGTCCCTAAATTTTTAGATGTTAATTAAATAACTATGATTTAAAGATCAAACTCGTTGGAAATCTACGCTGCTCAAAAACTGAAATATCTTGCAATATTATAAAATATTCATATATTGAGGTCGTAAATATAAGCAATATTTGATCGTTCTGTTTGAGGAAATTACTTTTTTCTTTCATTATTGGGACGAATTCATTACTTTTAATTTGAGCCCCCCCTCCCCACACCCCCCGATCTCACACCACCTTAATTGAAATATTGGATTTTAAAACCAATCGGCAGATGAGTCCTTTTGAAAGCTTTCAGGTAGAGAAGAATCTTTTCATAAACGGGAGTTAACAGAGACCGACAAAAGAGTGCCCGAATAATGAAAGGTAATGGAGGCTTTTTGCACGGACCGTCAATCGATTCTTTACATCGATTCAATACATCGCCAGATGCTCAATATCGATTCTAGCATCCAATGAGTCCTTGATAATTACCTCACGCTCCGCTATTACCGGAAATTGCTATATTTTTTCCCTCCCTTTTTTTTTGGGAGATGGCTTGGAGAAAATCTCATTTTATCGAAGTGGGTGATGGAATGATCGATGAACCAGAACGCAATTGAAAACTTCCACGCTAGGTCGGTCACATTATACATCGCTCTGTGCCAAAGTGAGGATAGTTATTATTTTCATAACTGTATTATAGGTATTGTAGAGACCAAAATGAATGTAAAAAAAAACAAATTCGCTAATTTCGAAACTCTATGAAAAGTTATAGCACTGGCAAAAAGAAATATTGTCTTATTGATAATGTTCTTATTGAACTTCTAAGTATGTCTTCATAGTGAGTATGTATATATTACAAGTATTTAAGAACATTAAAATCTGCGTCAAATAAATTTATAACATCATAAATTCACTGGGAGAATGCTTATTGACCGTGTTTATCAATAAATGGAATTTGATCCGGGTGCGGTCAATTAAAACTCAAATAGTAAATTGGTGTAATATTTTATTAGAGCCAACGTTTCGCCCCACGTTGCAGGGCTTCGCCAAGGCTAAAAAAATACAAACACTTGACATAGTTACATAAAAAAAAATTTTTTTAGAGGAAAATAACAGGGGTATACAATGAAACTTTTTTTTTTGTTTTTTTAAATTATTTATGTAATGTAATTTACAACTGTACAAAATAATACAATAGGTAAATATGTAGTATGTTTTATATACACTTGAAAACTTTGGGAAGAAACCACCCATTGGTGGTACTTCAAACATTAATTTAAATTAGAAGGTTCCGTGGCCATCTTCTTTTCAGACGCTTCGGAGGATTATCAGGGATTGTTAAGGATGAAAGATTAAGAATTAATGGGTTAGGATGGTTAGTAAGGAGTTTGGAATAAAAAGACGCATATCTGTTTGGGTCAAATCTGCAACGAATGGGATGTTAAGGTCTTTATGAAAGAGTTTATTTGTGACGTAATAAGGAGCATCAAGGATTTTACGTAGGATTTTGGATTGTAACGATTGGATGCGGGAAGAATTTGATGGTT
>NW_027115598.1:198229-246252 GCF_000696795.3 Halyomorpha halys
ATCATCCTAACCAATTAATTCTTAATCTTTCATCCTTAACAATCCCTGATAATCCCCCGAGGCGTCTAAAAAGACGATGGCCACGGGAGCTTCTAATTTAAATTAATGTATGAAGTACCACCAATGGGTGGTTCCTTCCCAAGATTTTCAAGTGTGTATGAAACATACTACATATTTACCTATTATATTATTTTGTGAGTTTTAATTGACCGCAGCCGGACCAAATTCCATTTATTTATAATAAATTTAGATTTGTTGTTCAGTAGGTTAGAAATTATTGATAGAATACGATGTTTTTGAAGTTTTTTTTTTAAATAGGGAGAAATTGGGAGATTTTAAAACATCTGTAACTTTGAAATTAAAAATTAAATTTGTAATGCTACAACCTTTGAAGGATTAGGGGTGTAGTAGTTTGTAAAGAAGTAATGTTACTAGACTAACGGTTGTGGAGCCCGGGTTCTCCCGATCCCACAGGATTAACTCATGTCTATAGTGAAACAGAAAATAATTATCTGCCAAAGCCGGATTTCAACCCGAGTCCCTGGGTTCAGTGGTAAAGTGCTATAACCATTGAGCTACCCGCTGCCATGTGCCTTAGAAATGGCTATTCTAAATCAAAATATTTCCATAAAATTTCAAATTTCATATTTAAAATTTAAAATTTCACATTTAAAATTTCAAATTTCATATTTAAAATTTCATATTTCATATTTAAAATTTCATATTTAACAATTCATATTTCATATTTAAAATTTAAAATTTCATATTTAAAATTTAAAATTTCATATTTAAAATTTCATATTTAAATTTCATATTTCATATTTAAAATTTCAATAGTCAGGACTAAAAAACACAATAATTTCATACCAATACCTATAATATGATATATATTAACCCAGTGGATATTACAAATGTCTTTGTCCGGCCATCTGCTAAAGTGGTTAACACCTGTCAATGCTAAGGGACCTTTCTTAGCAGTATAATTAGTACTAAATGTTAAGGCGACAAAAAAGGCAAGTCAATTATAGTTTATCCTGAACACTTGTAGTCCTTTGTGGCTTATTCTTCGTGGGGGTAGCTAATGGTAGCCAATGAGGAAATAGATTCATAAAGGTTGGCTCCCCAATAACCAAATGAAGAGAACTTCTCATCAGGAAGACAATAGAAGGACTTGGGACTCTAAACTGGCAGCAAGTAGAGGAAGGAGGGTGGACTTCGACCGTAGTATGTCCTCTATATAGATCAGAGAGATGGGCCAGACGGATATGGGAGGATACGGCTAAGACTTCACTACACACCACGACTTTCATCACCACACCCAGCAGTTATTCAGATATGTCTTTGGTGTTAATTCAATAATAATAATTGAAATAATTTAAATTAATAATTATGTATTTGAATAATTTCCTATACATAGCAAAGACATGTATAAAATATTTTTTTTTAAATAATTAGGAGAGCGGTATACATATTTGAACAGTGAATCATCATACATTATAATAAATTTCCAATGAAGAAATATTTTCCAATTTAATATTTTCCATTTAACACGCCTCAAGATATTTAACTAAAGATCACGAATACTTCTAATATTTTATATTAGCAAACTATAACGTTTACGGTTAAACTAATAGATTCATTTCACTTCAATACAGATCTTTACATTAAAAAGTAAAAATAATAATTTTCATTCTTTCAGCATAAATAAAAATATTAAAAAAGAAAAATGTTTACGTGGGAAAACAATGATTCCTCTTCAACCTGATATATAGCATAAATAAATATAAAAAATAGAACTTACCAATTGATAAATAAAGGAAATGTGCCATAAAAAGTCTATAAATGCAAGTTCCCCAGCTGATGTTTTATGCACAGTCAATTGTTACACAGACCTATATTGTACCGTAAGAGGACACTTATTCTCTTAGTGACATATTATCAGATTATAACATTATCCTTATACATGAGATTATGCTTTCTTGTTAAAAATGAAAATTATTATTATATTTCTGTTGCAGGTTAGTTGCAGTATTGCTGCAGATAGAACCATACAGTAAGTTTTTCAATTATTTTATTTTTGATCTGAGGAACTTCCATTATCAAAGTTTCTACCTTTTTTACTTCATCAAAATTCCAACACAATGCCTTAAGTATCTGAAACAGCAGTGAATGATAAAGAATTCATCATAAAGTATATGTTCAACTATTTAAGTAATGTTCTATCAGTATTTAGCAAATCTTTTATTTTATTTTTTATTTTGATTTATTATTTCTACTCCCCTTTATTTATTTATTTTGTAATATTCCATTCTGTCATATACGATATCTACAAACAATGGTAGTAGGAATCATAGAGAACATTCATGCCATATTTACAAATATATAAGTTACATAGAAAACTAATAAATGACAGAAAAAATAAGTAAATAAATTAAAACAAAAAAATCAAATCTTAAAGTAAAATTACTAGATAAACGTAATCATTCACGCTGCACTCCTCGTGGAAGAATGGACACACCTCTAAGATAAATTTAATTTTATCAACCTCTTTAACGGAGCTGCTAGAGAAGCGCTAGTCCTCCCAGGTAGACCCGCAGCAATCTTAACTGCAAAGGAACTTGCTCACCCTTTAAAGGAATCTATTAATAAAAGATGGCAGGCAATGTGGGATGAAAGTCCACCCAGTGAGTTGAAACCTATAAAGAAAGATGTGAAGTCCTGGATTACATCAACTCGAAGTAGACGCCGTGAAGAAGTAGTGATCACAGGACTCAGAATAGGACATACCCGAATGACACACATCCACCTCATAACAGGAGAGGCACCTTCAAAATGTTCGAAATGTAATAGCAATCTGACCGTCAAACACATTTTTGAAGAATGTCGTCACTACACATCAACTCTTAACCAGTTAGGAATACCAACAAATGTCCCAATGGCGTGGAGAAACGACGAATCTCTAATTGTAAAAGTCATTAAATTCATCCATCAGACTAACTTAATAACCAGCCTTTAATTATTATAATTATCTATTTAACTTGCCTTATTTTTTTAATTAGAACAGTCAGTTATCTGCTTTTCACCATCCTTTCCAATATCGTAACGATTATTAAACAAACTAAATAAATTATAATTGGTGCAGATCAGTACACCATACCAAAGCTATGACTAAAACGACTAGGCCTTACCAAAGCCAACAACCAACGGGCTTGGGGTTGATGACCAGGCTGTTAAACGCCCTTTCAAAACTAACAAACAAACATCTTTAACGGAGAATATCCTACTCTTTTCACCCTTATATAGCTGGAAAAAAAAAAATAAAATGAAAAATAAACTTTCGTCATCATCAATCCCATAAATCATTATAATTTTTCAATTTCATTGCGAAGTTTATGAAGCATAAAAGCTAGAATAGTCTTTGTAAAGTAAAATAAAAAATTTTAGTTTCAGTACAGCAGGCACCAACTAAGTACCCCTAATTTTATGGCAGAAAAGCAACTTACCTTTCAAACTTTTAGTAATTCTTTCCTTTTCGCTTGATTCTCCTTTCCTTTAAGTCTTACAGACCTAAATGGTTCATTTTTACTTTCACTTAAAAGTATATATTTTATATACATGAAATATATGATATAGGAAATTATTGCGTTTGAGAAAAATTTCGAATTATATTTTTTGGCAGAAATACACGTTTCGAGATCAAATAACCAAGGCTCGAAAATAAAAAGTGTGCTTCGTCAAAATCGACTAATCAGTAGTGCTGCTTTATAGAATCGATAGTTTAAAATTGTTTATTACTTCCAATTAAAAATGGGTAAATATAAACAATGAAAGGATTTGATAGTTAACTTAGGAAGATATGAGGAAAAATCTTTTTTCCGATTGAAAATACCTTTTCGAAAATACATGAGTGCTTAGGCTTGTTTCGCCATTTATAGTGATTAAATAAAGACTTGTTTCAGTAAAATAGACGTGGGGAAAAAAGGCAGTTATTTCAAACCAATATTTGATTATTTTAATAAAAACTTTGTATAATTACTAGTCAAAATTGAGGAGTCTGCCTAGTATAGGTTGAGGGAATAAAAAAATATGGCTGTTTCAAAACATTTAACAAAATATTTTTTCTTGAAGATTGTTGATTGGCCCTCTGTAGAGTGAAACCTAGGCTCAAATAAAAATAGTTATTACTATTTGAGTTTTTTTTTTACCGTACCCGGACCATATTCCATTTATTAAAAATATATCTTCATTTCAAGCTCTATATCATTAAAACTACCATCAATACTAGAGAATCTAAGATAACGTAATTTAAAGCAAAGTAAATTTGCTAAAATATGAGCCCTAATAGAGCTATTTACGTTATATCATTCTGGAGATATAGCTTTTTTAAAAAGTAAAATTTCATAAAATATGAAGTTAATGAATTTATTTTGAGAAGTCTATATATTTCAAAAACTATTCAACGCACAGATGTTTATTAACGCTCAAATTAAAGCTAGTTAGATTTACTATAAATTATTGTTTAAATTCTTAGGAGTAGTAATTTTTATTATCTTTGACAAAAGGAATTAATTTATTGTTGTTCGGACAATTTTTTTTTTTTTTTTTGAGAGAGAAATACTTTATTTATTTATCTATGCTGCCTAAATACATTAGGTTGCTATCTCACACAGCATACTTATCAATCCGTAAACGGACATATATAAATTACAAATACATGGTATAATCATAAAAAAAAGAGATACAATAATAGGATATAATAAACAATTTTTTTCACCCCTACAGTTTCCTTTTACAATCCATTCGGTCAGTACAACAAATACAAATGTTTCATTCATTCCTATTTTTCTTTCTCATTTCTGCTCCTCCAATTTCACCCTTTCACAATTATTGAATTCACCCAATCAACAAATTCGCTCTCCAGAATTCACCCTCCTAGATCCTCTTCAGTGACCCGCTAAACAAATTCAATTTTAGACGGTAATGTGAGCAGTAGATCAGTTTACCAAAAACAAACAAATAGATACATTTTACGAGAATAAGACTAACACATAGATTAAAAAAATATATATAATAAAAAAGAACCGGTTACAGGAAACACTTGAATGGATAAATAAGTTTTAAAAAAACACAAAAAAAAGAATTAGTATTAATAAAATAATTTAATTAATAAATACGTTAAAATACGTTATTATAACTACCCTTTCGAAGATACCTGTCATAAACTACTTTTTAATAATAAAGTAATGCCAGTTTACTTGGCAGACTCATCAATTTTGACCAATAATAATACATAGTTTTAATTAAAGTAATGAAACATTGGAGTGAAATAACTGTCTTTGTTCTCCTTCCTTGTGGACTCTTGGCAGTATGATGTATTGTATTGAGAACATGCGGAAAATATAAAAATAATATTTTAGAATAATTTGTGTGGAGCTATTTGGGAAGCTACTGTATATAGGTAATTAGAAATCATTTTTTGTGGAACCAGGAATTCGTGTTATTTAGGTTAGAATAAAAAGACAAAATGAGTTTGAAATTTCAGTCCTGCAAGGGAGGAAGGTGGGGGTACTGTGAGCACAAGTCCGTCCTCTGGCGCCCTCTTTTAATAAAACTTTTAAAGCTTATCTCGTTGTCCCCCACTCGTCAGGAATTGGGAAATATATTAAATGTACAATTCCAGACAGTCATTTCTGGTCATAACAAAAGAAGTTATGTGTATAAAAAAATACAAAAAAAAGGTTCACAGAGAAGAGTTCACATGTTTTATTAATAAATTTAATTGTTTATGTGAAATTATTCCTAACAGCTTATTAATAAAAAAAAATATTAATTTTCCCAATTATATTGTAAATATGATTAGTGCTTTTATTTTAATATTGTCATTTTACTTATTTTATTTTTTTCATATTCATATTCATCTTTCAGTTTGTATACATTGTAACCGCAAATTTTCATTTATCTTTAGTTATATATTTATCGTTTATACTTTCCCACGCTCAGCGGAGAAGGGGGTTCCTTAAAATTTTAATATAAAATTTTAAAAAAATATATATATATATCACAAATCAAAACAAAAAAAACAAAGCAATAAAGAATAAATTGCTCCTCAGGTGCCACGTTATTTTTTCCCTTGGAAATAATGAAAACCCCGAAACGATGACTTCTAATATAATATAACTACAATATACCCCAATTAAGCAATTAGCGAATTATCACCACTGGCGAATACAATTTACATGTAGTTAACAGAAAACCTATGGGGTGATACTTACCCACCTATGGGATTAACATAATATTCAGTGAACAACAAAAAAAACAAATTAAATTAACAAGTTAAAAGCAGTGTATATGCATGAGAACCTACAGCAGAAATATATGTACAAATGTTTAATAATAAGAAGAAATATGTATTCACAGAATGAAAAAAAAAAGAAATCTTATCAATTAAAAAAAAACTTTTAAATTTAATAATCCTTTTACTGGAAGAGTCTTATGGAATTAAAATGGATTTAGTGAATGACACAAATTCTTCCTTATTAAAATACAATAGTTTATTTCATATCATCAGCAACGTTTCGGGAGATTTCCCCTATCTTCAGGCTACTAAAAAACAAAACCATAAACATGCGCTTAACAACACTATTAAATGACATTAATATTATAATATATTAGCAAGAATGACAAATAGGAGAAAATTATATGTCATATATAGGTTTTTTGTTATGAAGTAAATAGTTTATAAATAGTTCTTTGAGTATATATGATATATTAGTGTTGTTAAGCGCATGTTTATGGTTTTGTTGAATTTGTTTTTTAGCAGCCTGAAGATGGGGGAAATCTCCCGAAACGTTGCTGATGATATGAAATAAACTATTGTATTTTAATAAGGAAGAATGACACAATTCACTAAATCCATTTTAAAAAACTTTTAGTTTGACTTAACCTTAACCTTAATACCCTAGCTTAACCTTTTTAACTAAATTTACACTATTATACAAAAGAGGAATATAAAATAAAGTTTCGTTCAGACCCCACGTAGTCCTTGGGTATACTCCTGGCAGAACACAAGGTCCGAAGTATGAAGTATGACACCATAATTTAGCAAAACAAAACATGAACGATAACATCTATTATAAGGTGATATTTCGATACAAACAGTCAATGAACGGGGCCTGATAAACTATCACCACTTCATATTGAAAAATCAACACGTGTTCAAAAACCAAACAATCACCTTCACAAAACCATACCCACTCTTCTAAACATATATCGATAGTGTTTTTATTAGTTTAGTAAAAGGTAGTTAAATAGAAGGGTTTTAAAGAAGGGAAGGGTTGATACATAACGTATGTTGGAGGGAATGGAGTTCCAAAGTTCGGGTAAAAAATGATTAATCAAACGTAGCAGTTTGGGGAGGTAAGGGATAGATGTTAGATAAACGGGATTGGGGCTGAGATTTTGAATTGCGTTGAGTACTAATTACTTTGAATAGATTGATTTATTTTTTAATATTTATTTATTGTTATTTATAACTGTACATTATAATACATTTAGTAAATCTAATCTAAATTAAATTGGAGTGTTACAGGGGTGTAGAGAAACTACCCATTGGTAGCACTCTAATGACATTTTACATTTGCTGGTCTCGTGGCCATCTTCTTTTCAGGCGCCTCGGAGGATTGTCAGGAATGGAAGAGGATGCAAGATTAGAAACTAGGGGGTTTGAGTGGTTAGAGGGTTTATAATGGAAGGAGTGATATCTGGTTCGGGCTAGATCGGTTACATAGGGAACATTAAGGTCTTTATGTATCATTTTATTTGTGACAAAGTAAGGAGCATTGAGGATTTTACGAAGGATTTTGGATTGTAAGGATTGAATACGAGAGGAATTCGAAGGTATAGTGGAGCCCCAAAGCTCAACTCCATATGTCCAGATTGGCCTTATTACAGCCATGTAGATCAGTCTTTTGTAATGTGTTGGAAGTTTAGACTGTTTGTCTAGTATGTGCTGTAATAGTCGAAATCGACGTGCAGTTTCCTGTCTTTTCAGTCTGATGTGAGGATTCCAGGTTAGTCGTTTGTCCAGATGTAGTCCTAGGTAGCGGATCTGTTCGACAGGGGTAAGAGTAACTTCGTTAAATGAAACTGTAGGGTAATCGGTAGGCTTACAGATTGATGTTTAAATTGATATGAAAAGTATCTTTCTTTTGAAAGTCTGTTGAAATTGAAGTTAGTAAATTTGGAACATTAGTGCAGGATATATTACTCTAGTGAATAATTTAGAAATATCTCTTTTGAATCGAGCTAGGATTAATTTTAACTCATAGTAAGTGAAACTTGAGTGATGGTCGCAAGTACCAGAATTTTCAAATTCTTGACTAAATATTTAAAGCATTTCTATTACTGTAAGCCCGCAATCCAAAAGAACTGATAACTAGTATATAATTGAAGAACCCTTTTAGTTACTATGCCTTTACAATTGAATGATGGTTAATTTTCATTTGAATGGCCTCACTAAATTCACACCCATTATCATTGGGGAAATTCGCCGCTCTATACGAAGGCGGGAGGTGTGGGGGCAAAATGTCGGAAAGAGGAATTGATAAAGGCTTTAAAACGATGGGGCGATAAAACCTGTCGCCGTTTACGACCATTTCAACGCCATTCTCCCGAAATCTGCTACAGTACTGATAACGGGCCATTCGTTTCATATACTGGCGATATCTTCAGAGTTTTGTATTTTATTCTCCGCTTATATATTCATCGGCTTAGAATTATATTTTATTAAGTTTTACAATAAAACCCCACTCTGGCTTAGTAATCATTCCACGTATTATTAAATTAATATTGTACTGTAAAGCTATTAATTATTACTAAAATAAAACTATTAACTTGCAATCATTAGTTTTGAATAATGTTTAAATAATTAATCTCATTTTTTTTTCTTTTTTGTAGTGATCCTTTCTATTCCTTCTGGTGTTTTTTATTTTATCTAAATTTTCAATACTTTACTCTCCATCGTAAACCTCTGCCTTCCTGTCCTTACAATATCCTTTCTAAATACACCACTAATGCCTGTTGAACAAATCCGATACTTAGGACTCCATCTTGACAAGAGACTTACTCGGAATACACACACAAGACTGAAACGACAAGAAACTTCTCGTAGATTCCGATTGCTACAACACTTACTTGACAAACGCTCTAAACTTCCCATTCAATACAAAAAAATTAGTATACACAACTATAATCAGAGCAATTTGGATCGTTACAATCCAAAATCCTACGTAAAATCCTTGATGCTCCTTATTACGTCACAAATAAACTCATTCACAAAGACCTTAACATCCCATTCGTTGCAGATTAGACCCAAAACAGATATGTGTCTTTTCATTCCGAGGCGTCTGAAAAGAAGATGGCCACGGGACCTTCTAATTTAAATTAATGTTTGAAGTACCACCAATGGGTGGTTCCTTCCCAAGATTTTCAAGTGTATATGAAACATACTACATATTTACCTATTATATTATTTTGTACAGTTGTTAATTACATTAAATAAATAATTTAAAAAATAAATTAAAATTTTCAATATACTTCAGTTTCCCAGAGTCACTTCTCCAATTAATTATTGTTTACAATAATGTGTTAATTTATTTATAATCGGACATTAATTAATCAATTAATTAATATTGTTTAAATAATTAATTTTTATCTTATTTTAGTCTCAAAAAATGTTTTATTCCTTTTTAAGTCCCACGTTTCGGCCAATTCGACAATCTTCAAGGACAATTTATCAAAAACTTTTATTATACATTTGATCTTTAACTATTTTAAACCAATAAGAATATTAATAATAAATAATCTTACCTAAGTGCAATAATAGAACCACATCATTTAAAAAACAACTTTACGCAGGCTATTCTGCCCAGGTCATTTATATCAGTTCGCAAGAGACATTAAAACATTAGGGAATAATATAATTTTGTTAATAAGCAATTCTTATATTATGTATAATTACGTGATTAATTAGTCAATTGTTCACATTAAATTAAAAATTAAAACTTTTTAAGCACGTGCCTTCGTATAGTTCATACGCGATTAACCCTTATGGTCTGCGGTTTTTCTCCTGTATGCCAGACTTGTGGAACGCGACTTACAGTAAAACACAACTTAACCGAATGCCAAGCATACGAATTCATCAAATCTGTTTATGAATTACCAGCAGATCTCCATTCAATCTTGCAGGATAATAAACATACTGTAGATAAACTTTTCGAATTCCTGAATCCCTCAAAACTTTATAAAAAAAAATTTATCACAAGTTCCCCTATTTCAACAGTTAAACATATAAATTCGGCAATGAAGACAACATTCGGAAATTAAGACTATAAAAAAAAAAATCGAATATTAAGGAAACAAGGTCTAATAAAAATTTCGGATTTTTTTTTTTATTTATTTATTGATATTTACAACTGTATAAAAAATACAACAAGTAAATTTGATCATAATAACATAATGATATGATACAGGATGTAGAGAAAGTACCCAGTAGTAGAACTCTAAAAACAGTTTACTATATAAGGTCACGAGAACATCTTCTTTTCAGGCGCCTCGGAGGATTGCCAGGAATGGAAGAAGAAGCAAGGTTAGAAACTAGTGAGTTTGGGTGGTTAGGGAGTTTATTATGGAAGGAATAATATCGGATTCGGGCTACATTGGTTACATAAGGAATATTTAGGTCTTTATGGATGGTTTTATTAGTAACAAAATAAGGAGCATTGAGGATTTTACGATTTTCGGAAATTAAGGCAATAATGACACCGAAGTAGATTATGCCTTAAAGTAATAATAATTAAAAAGATGTGAACTAAAACATTTTTTTTATATTTTTAAACTACACATAAAAGTATCAGCTCTATTAATAAGGTATTAAATAGTAGTTAGAACGAATAGTTTATTTTTCAATTTAAAAATACATCTTTTCCAAAATAAACAATTTTTAAAAAATACTTTTTACCTACAAATTATCCATTAATCCTCATTTCAGAGGTACAAATTAAAAAAAAAAAAAATTGGAAAGAGGAGAATGAGAAAGATGTATTGGCCGCTAATCATTGGCGCCTGTAATAGATCAATGTAACTTATTTTGAAAGGTTTTGAATCTGTTCATTAAAGATAAGCTTGTGTAAGACATGCTGAGTTATGTTGTTGACATACCAAGGGGATCTGTGAGATGTTTCTGATGCTTCTTTTCGGCAGCCCATAAATCCGTTTGGCGTGGTTCCAAATGGGTTTGTGTACATTATTTCTATCTAAATTTTTAAATGTCGGTTATCAAGTAAACTTCTTTTAATCTTTGTTTCAGTATTTTTATTGCATTTTAGTTTACGTTCTTATATTTCGAATAATTAAAAACATTTAATGTGTTCGCCATTCCAATGTTTGTTTTTACTTTTTAACTATCAATGTAATAGAACAAGAGCCTTTTAGTCAGGTATTTCACCCCAATTTTGAATTAAATTAATGGAAATTATGTATAATTATTAGTCATAATTAACAAGGAGAATAAAAAATGGCGAAATTTTTAAAATGTAAAAAAAAAATAAAAGATTTATGATAAATCATGGAATTAAACAGTAGCAGATCGATAACAATGAATAAATCATTTAAATGCCCCACCCTCATACCCTGTTGATACCTTGCCGCCTTCAACTCACTTATAAACATAATAGAACATAAGTTAAAGTAGAGTAAATTTGCTAAAATATGAGTCCTAAAGAACCCATTTACGTTCAATAGTTCTCAAAATATAAGTTTATAAAAAGCAACATTTCATAAAAAAAAAAAAATGCACTGTAAAATCTGTATGTAGTTAGTGAATTTATCAAATATATATCTCAAAAAACATTCGACGTGCAGATGTCTATTAGTACTCAAATCAAAGTTAATTTAATGCACTATAAAGTAGTTTATTACGTTTATCTTCGTAGGAGCAGTGGTTTTCATGATATTCGACAAAATCAATTCACAAAATGTTGATTTGTAGCTGTTCGGAAAAACATTTTGCCTTATAAAAAAAATCTCTGGAGCCATGAGATGTACAAATGTTTGCTAGCGCTTAAGTCAAAGCTAGATAAATGTACTATAAAGTAGTGCATAACGTTTATCTTCGAAGAAGTAGTGATTTTCATGATATTTCTGAAAATAAATTTATCAACTAATCATTTTTTTAGTGCATTTTTTATGAAATGTTGCTTTTTAAAAAGCTGTATTTTGAGAACTACTGAACGTAAAAGGGGTATTTTAGGGTTCATGTTTTAGCAAATTTACTCATCTTTAAATTACTAATATATACCTATACCTAATAGGTAGTGAGTAAGGTAGTAAGGTGAGTTGAAGGCGGAAGCAAGGTACCAACAGGGTATGAGGGTAGGGGAATTCAAATAATTAATAACCATGAGAGTGTAAATGTGACTAGAGACTATATTATTTTATCATTATGTTATTTTATTTATTTATTTTTCATACAGATAGTTTGATTATGTTCATTTTGTTTATTCTTCTGTTTGTATATATTTTAAGACAGTTTTTTTTTTTTTTTTTATTCATTTATTTTATTTTAGTATGTATGAGATCATTCATCACTATTACCTATTGTCCACAACTGTTTGGCAGATTGTAATATCTATCAATAAATAAAAAGTATTAATATCAATATGAATAATCATGAAATTATAATTCATTGTTATCAATATCCTAATGCCTAATTCTATGGTTATTAATCAACTTTTTTTTATTTGCAATTCATTGTAACTTATATTTCCAAATTTGTTAGTTTATTAATTCTTTTTAATTTTATGAATGTTGATTGTTTTATAGCTCTGAGTAAGACCTGAAACTCAGGTTGAAACGTTAGCTGGAAGAAATAATTTTTTGTTTATTTGTGCTTTTTTGCTGACCGCATCCCCTCACCACTTTCCCTCCCCCGACCATCTTCTCCAATTATTAATCTACTGTCAACTATCTACACCTCATTATGACTAAATGTATTTTCACTTACAATATTATTGACTACACACCCAACTTGAATTTTCAGAATAAAAAGCGAATTTTCATGGAAGAGAAAAAAATTGGCTTTTCATCAAGGAAATTCAATTAAAAAAAAAAAGTATATTGTATATATATTTTTTCATTTTTATCCTGCCTATGGCGTAAAACAAAAATAAAATAATAGGACGGGTAGAAATGATACATCGTGTTCAAGTACATTATTAAATTCTTTTAAGCTGGAGTAAAATATGAAAGCTTTAGGTGCCTTCGTTGGACTTGATTTCCCAAGATAGTTACCGAGTTTCATGTAACTTCAATTTATCTCCGTCTTTATGAGCGAGGTAGTGTACTATAGTTGCCTACGAAAGTTTAGCTCCCCCCCCCCCCACCGAAGATTTCCTAGACGTTCAGCAAAAGTAAAATAGACTTCTTATGATTGCGATCAGAATTCGCTGCCCTATTTATGATTCCAACTTTATAATTCACCTTAAGTTATCTTATAATGTCATTGTTCTAAAAATATCTTTATTTTTTGGAAACTTAAATTATAATACTTCTCTTTGAAAATAATGTCGCCTTCATACTATCCTAATCTGAATCTCTATCCATGAAACCATGTAAAAAAATAAACCAATTTTTATAATAAGGTGTTAATAGTTGATTGATATGAGTAGAGCTTGGTCGGGTGTTGTCAGCAAATATACACAAATAAAGAAGTTTTTGTTTATTGTTAGTTGGTTTAGTCTTGTTTAAAGGCGTAAAATCTTTCGGTCATCAACGCCTATGGACTATTATAATTATAAAGATAAAAACACACACATGTACATAATTCCGACGTAAAAAGAAAACTTAAATTCAAAGAAGATCTATAATTTAGAAATGGAGCTATACGGTTTTACAAATGTAAAAGATTCGATACTTAGGACTCCATCTTTACAAGAGACTTACGTGGAATCCTAATACAAGACTAAAACGTCAAGAAACTGTTTGTAGTTCGATTGCTACAACACCTTCTTGAAAACGCTCTAAGCTTCCCATTCACTACAAAAAATGATTATACACTATGATAATCATAACAATTTAGACAAATGGAATTGAGCTCTGGGGTTCTACCAAACCATCAAATTCCTCCCGCATTCAATCCTTACAATATAAAATCTTACAGAACCCCCACAAACCTCATGATAATCTACGGCCAATTATAAACCCCTCATTACAAAGATATAATAGTGATGTGATAAGTTATTGATATAAAAATACAAAAGGATAGAAATTGTTAATCAACGCTGCAGTAACAAATATTATTTTAACTGTGTTAATTTACTTGGATCTAATAGCCAGAGAATTTTAATAAATTAATGAGGTTAATAAATTAAGAAATTAACTAAAATTAAAAATATCCATGATGATGACTGGATCGGCTGAAACGTTGCACGTGTAATATGTTTTAATAAAGAAAGATGAGACTACTTGGATAGTTCTTTTCATTATTAATAATTGACCATTTTGCATTTTTAACAGTTATGAAAAATATAAATATGAACTATAAAAGAATTTGATAATTAATTTAAGGACGAAATTGTAGAATTGGAGAAAGGAGTATAAAGAATGGAAAATTGAAGATCCTAATAATGCCTTATTTCTCTTGATGGTAATCATGTGTACACTGCATAGTTACATTTTATTGTCACAGTATTTTTGGCAGAAGCAATGTAGATATTCGTTATTGGCACCTCAATAAATCTTTAAATATATATTTTTATATGAAAAAAAATATAAAGAAATATTATTTGAAATTTTCACTTTTCAGGATTGATGCGTGGATGTGAATGTGATTGATGCATAATTGTGAATCTGATTGATGCCGTACTCTGCACTTGATTTTTTATCAGAGGATCTAAATGATTTAATTCAGCTATATAAATTTACAGTCGTTCTGCTATTATGGATACTTAATAAAAAAATTATGTATAAAAGTTTAAATATTTTTTCAAATAAATATTAAATGAACTCTTTCAGAATAAAGTCTTGGAGAAGACAGCTATAATTTTATTACACTTTGTTATTCCTTCTCGGGCCAAGGGTTTTCTTTATCCATTAGTTTTCTTTCTCTTTTCTTTTCTTTTATTTTTCTTAACTTTTCTAACGAACTTAGTCAAATCGTTGATGTCTCCTTTTTTACTTTATAATTTTTACCCTTTCGAAGGACGAATCTAGTTTTAACTTTCCGAGAAGTAGATAACTAGAGTCCTCACAAAGATTCCTCCCTAACAATATTCCCTTGAATTAGCAGCTCTCACTTTGTGACGTTATTTATTTGGCGTTTTAGGTTAAGAAGAAAATTATTCATAAAGTAATATGATTTTCGCAAAGCTCTGTTATGAAATAATTTTATGTATTTCATGGAAAAGACTTCCATAAAGTCCTTCATAGATTAAGTGTTTTTTTTTATCTAGTCCTAGAGAAAGCTGGTATTATTATAAGTCATTGGGTACTTATCCGTTTTCAGCGAGATAAAAGATTAATAAACATCGAAACACACTGCCTAGTAGATTTTGCGGTACTAGGTATCGATGTTTTAACCATTACAATATATCAAATGTCTTTGTCTGATTTAGCCACAGCCTTCCTTATATCTGTCCTGGGAATTATACCTGTCAACACAGGGACATCCTTCCCAGTTAGTTGACAAGATGTTTATGTTTAAAAATCCAATAGCTAGGTTGCTTATACACAACATCTGTACCAAACACTGGTAGCCTCATGTGACTTATTCCTCTTGGGCGTGGCTAAAGATAGATGGGAAATAATATTCCGAAAATATCTCTAAGAACGAGAGGGGGACTGGTCAGCACAGAAAGGTGTACAGGAGCACAGAAAACTGGGAATAGGGAGTTAGAGCGCTCTTCAGAAATGGAGCTCCACTAATACTTCATCTAATATTTTTCCCCCTTTGCTTGTTCAATTGGGCTAAATTCTTTAATAACTGACTATTATTTTGGCATATGGGAGAAATAATACAACATTCGATTTGTTTGGGATACAAACACTTAGGTTTTTATCTTACAAAATCGAGTCTATCGTTGCTCAGATCCAAAATGCCCATCGAATCTTCAGACTATTTTTTTTTTTTGAAATATTTTACATTTTTATAATGTAGTTGAGATGTAACAAGTTCAAAAATAAATCTCTTCACTAATATAACATGCAGTTTATCGTCCTCACCCGGATTGAACAATGGTGCAACCAATGGCGGATAAAAGTCAATGAATTGAAATGCACCCTTGTGACTTTTACACTTTTACTCCTGCCCCCCGTTTTTCTTGATAACTTTTCTTTATCCAGATCCGACACAATGCGATATCTTGGATTCATCTTAGACAAAAGACTCTCCTGAAACCAATAAACTAGACTTAAATGCCTAGAACTCAACAGACGATTCAGCCAACTGCTTCAACCTACTGCTCAGCCGGACCTCTCATCTCTCAATAAGAAACAAACTTCTAATTTTTAAAACTATACTCCGACCTATTTGGACCGACGGACTTGAACTTTCGGAATAGCTAAACCATCGAACATCAAACGAATCCAACAGAAAACTACATCATGCCCCTCATATCCCTTATGTCCTTGATAACCAAATTCTCAAAATTCCATATAAATATTCCTAATCCTTTGGTTTAATACTTATCCACTTCCACCCATCTGTACAATTCTCCTCGAAGGTTGAAACGGCAGTGGCCAAGAGACTTATTGTAAAATAAAAATGGACAATTGTCATTGGTCAGATGCTCCACTCAAGTTGAGTGTATGCGGCTTTAGTGCACTTACTCAACCTCCTGGTACATTAGTAGTGACGCGGTGAGAATCGCGGAATCTCAAAGATTTCATTTGACGCAAAAACGTAAGGTGTTTTAATAAGTTAACAGAAAAAAATAAAAGAACCCGACTTAAACTTGTGTGTAAACCCTGAGGGTTGTAAGTTTTTGGAGACGAACATAAAGGTAAATAAAATAATGTGCCCTCAAAACTGCTCATAAACTTAGTACAGGTGCAGGAACATACAATGAGTAAGCCAATATGAGGTAGCATTCACTGTATAAAACCAAACTTGATTCTGGTACGGCTAATACAGAACTAAAGAGATTAAGTTACGTATATTCCCAGAGCTGGAGGAGAAGGCGGCAAGAAAACCTGTTGCTTTGTATAGGTGTCCTTGATTGGAACATATATATTGTATATATGTCAAATATTTATTGATTAAAATTATTTGAAGTTGAATTTTTGCGGCTTTAATACACTTACTCTGCCTCCACTGGCTCATTACTCGTAACGCGGTGAGAGGGAAGAGCTGGAATCTCAAAGAGCTCTGCTATACCTCTCATTCGTGGGTGATAGAGAGGGCTCAGGGATCCTCAGGTCAATATTGTAAATATTGTTTATAAGAGTGTAAATGAGATAAGTGATTATTTTAATTATTTTTTTTTTCATACACATAGTCGGATTATGTTCATTTTATTTATGCTTCTGTTTGTATATATTTAGAGAAATATTTTATTTATTTGTACTACTTTTTTCATTTATTTATTTATTTTTATCCTTACTTTATTTTAGTATGAGTGTGATCAGTTACATTATTATCTATTGCCCTACAACATTGGGGCATACTGTAATATTTATCAATAAATAAAAATTTGAATTAAAAAAAAAAGTTGATGTTCTTTGTCAGGCGAAAAAGCATCTTTAAAACACACACAAATATAAATATCATGTAATATATTTTTCTTCAGTGCTGCTCTCTTGGTGTCAAATATCCAAAGTAATTACTGTGAATGTGTCCCGGACGAACGTGGTGTCAGTTCTCCAGCTATTGTTATAGACAAAACCATTAGGAGCTACTGGCCTCAACATGTCTTATGACTTTACCGATAAATGTTATGAACGTTTGGGTTATTAAAAACGAAATCTATTGTGATATAACTTGTTCTAGGAAATAACTTAATTCTTTTTTTTAAAGAAATATGAAATATATTATCATAACTTTTGAGTTCAGCTAGCTCAACTATCAGGATTCCCCATAAATCGCTTAATTTTAAGGTCCACCTTAAAAATATTAACTCATTTTTACCCTTAATATATAAATAACGGAATTGTGTCATACTGATATATTGAACCTTATGAAAATGTCTGGGTAATTTTCTTTTTAATGTTGGCTCATCATTCATTACCAATATTGATTATTCTATTACAGTCTCAAAAATTCCACTATATTATAAAGTATCCCATGCAATGGTTTAGGTCAAAGAGTTCTCACAGTAACAATAATATAACAAAATACAAAATATCTTTAATGATTTAATTTATACATGTATTTTTCGTAATTAATTCTCACTTTCACTCTAGTATCTATTTATCCCCTGAATAGTGTTGAAGGAAGAGATGGCTAAAGAGTGGATAGCTAAGAAGCAGATTGCTATTAGACAGGAAGGACACTTTAGGTCCTATATCCATGGTCCTTGGTCCTCTGAGGGCAGTTACTCTACTTCAAGATCCACTCCGACTACCAGGCTTCATTCGATTGGCCGAACGTGTATTAACGAAATTTCTCAACTCAACAAATTAAATTACTTTTCTATTTGGAATATTTATAAATTCCAGTTTCACAATTCTTGAGAACACTATTTGAGTAGGTAAGAATCCAAAAATACTTTTTTTCGAAATGGCCATTGGAGTGATCATTAGATAAATTAATGTACTACAGATCACAATGTATCGTCGATCTATTGGAATTGTTTTCTTTACTTCCTCCCTTGTTTTTTAAAATTCGTAATAACGACCTCTCTTTGCCTCCACTGGCTTTCAGTGACGTTATTGAGAGAGAAGCGCCGGGACCTGGTGACTACTTTTTTCTTCACGATTGTGAAGGAATGCACCTAACTATTAATTTTAAGTATTGTTAATATGATTAAATATGCTTAAGGTGTTAATATAAGGTTACTATATGTTTAATTTAATTTTAGTTTATTTATTGTTTTTTTCAATTTATTATTTTGCTATCATTTAATTTAATATGCATCCGTAAATCTGATGTCAATGTATTCTATTAGAGCTACTACTAAAGTCTGATGTATATAGATAGATAGATAAATATGAACTTATTTGTGAAAGACAAAATCTTGTACAAATTCATAGCAAAATATACAATTATAAAACAATTGGTATTACGGGAAATGAGATGGCCGACAAAGCTTGCTCACCCTTTAAAGGAATCTATTAATAAAAGATGGCAGGCAATGTGGGATGAAAGTCCACCCAGTAAGTTGAAACCTATCAAGAAAGATGTGAAGTCCTGGATTACATCAACCCGAAGTAGACGCCGTGAAGATGTAGTGATCACCCGACTCAGAATAGGACATACCCGACTGACACACATCCACCTCATAACAGGAGAGGCACCTCCAAAATGTTCAAAATGTAATAGCAATCTGACCTTCAAACACATTTTTGAAGAATGTCGTCACTACACATCAACTCTGAACCAGTTAGGGTTACCAACAAATGTCCCAACGGCGTTGAGAAACAACGAATCTGTAATTGTAAAAGTCATTAAAAATTCATCCATCAGACTAAATTAATAACCAGCCTTTAATTATTATAATTATCTATTTAACTTGCCTTATTTTTAAAATTAGAACAGTCAGTTATCTGCTTTTCACCATCCTTTCCAATATCGTAACGATTATTAAACAAATTATAATTGCCACAAATTTAATTATAATTGGTGCGGATAAGTACACCATACCAAAGCTATGACTAAAACAACTAGGCCTTACCAAAGCCAACAACCAACGGGCGTTGATGACCAGGCTGTTAAACGCCCTTTCAAAACTAACAAACAAACAACAATTATAAAACAAAACCTGAGTCTAGTGCTTCATTACAAAAACAATAAACAAAAGATAAAACAAGTTCTATATAATAAAACAATAAACAAAAAAAAATATTGGATAATATACAACTATTAATATAATATTCATTGCTCCATTATATTTAATTTAACGAAAGCATGATATAAATGAAGATAATAATTAGATTTGAAAACTATTTATATAATAGAATTTATATATCACATACAAAATTAAACTGATTACATATTGTTATAATGTAATTATATAGTCTGTTCAATTTATCTTCACTATCAATGTTCAATATATCTTCAATGTTTTGTAAGTCGCAAGATACGGATATGGGTGGCTTTAAGATGTATTGTCTATTTCCTTTAAAGGTAGAACAATGTAGGAGGATGTGGTACAAGCTATTATTGAAAAAATTTTTGCAGAATGGACAGAGTTCGTTTGGCTTGAAAGTAATGGTTTTGCTTCCGTAGTGTAGTTTGATATGTCCGTGTTTCCTACTCTTAGTTGGCTGATGCACCTTTTTTTTTTTTTTTATTTTAACCTATATGTTAAATATGCTTCAGGTTTGAGTAGATGTCTGATGTATATAACGGAATGTAAAATTACCCTGTAAAATATATGCATAAAAAGAAAAAAAATCTCAAAATTCTCAATGAATCTAATAATGATTATATAATAGGAACATGTTGAAAATATTGTAATTAAAATCGAATATTTTAGTTGTTTAGTACTGTTTTATGTTTATTACTTTGTAGTTTCATTTCTTAAATCCTAATTTTTTTTTATCAGTGCTTTAAAATTTTTGAAAAATATTATATAATATATTCGGGCCAAAGAGTCAACAGGAGTATTGAGGAGGCTGCGCAACATTGAATTAAGGGAACCGTACGCGATAATATAGCTGAGATTATATAGCCTTGTGGCAAATTAGATAGGCGTGCAAGGTTCTGGGGCTTAGTAACAAGCGGACCATTAGATGTTAATAAATGTTGAGCCAACGGGTAAACGTCCTAGGGGTTATCTAAAGCGTAGGTGAGAGCAAAGAAGATTCGATGCCACTTCTCACCTGGTGTATCTAAAAGACAGGGTGACCCTGTCACAAATGAATTGAGTAGGATAGGAGGTGAATTTTGGGGCCTCAGGTACACTGCAACGTTGACCATATATAAAGGTGTGATCTTGGGAATTCTGAGGTACGCATCCCTTGACTGGAGCCGAAACTCACGCAGACACAGAAGAGAAGACTGGCCACCATACAGAGACTGGCTCTGCTGAGGGTCACGAAGACATACAGAACGGTGTCACATGAGGCGGTGCAAGTGCTGGCCGGAGCGATACCCCTGGACCTCATCCTCAGGGAAGATCAAGGCAGGGACTAGAAGCGCTGCCGGATGAGCTCCGAGAGAGAATCGGTGAGACTCCTAACTTATGGAAGAAAATACTGCGAGAGGACTCAATACAGAAGTGGAATGGACGGTGGGTATCAAGCCAGAAGGGCGCTACTTTGAGAAAATTCTTCCCTACCGTCCTTTCTAGATTGAAGGCTAAATGAGTCCTCCCAGACTATTGGGTCTCACAGATCCTAACAGGACACGGGGGGGGGGGGCTTCGGGGAAACCTGCAGATCTTTGGAAAGAACATCGACCCCCGGTGCCCAACGTGCGGAGTTCCTGAAACAGCAAAACACATAATAATAGATTGCTCTGCCATGGAAGGACACCGAGCCAGGCTGTTGAGAAAGACCGGGATTAACGCCCTCGCCGAGTCGGACTCTCCCTGGTTGATGGAAGAAAAGAACTATCCCTTCTTCAGAGAGTTCATTTACGGGTGGAAGGAGGTGGTGGGCCCCACTCATTTCACGATGGGAAGGGCTTGACCTCCCAACATCGGCGAGTCACCAGAAGATGAGGAATCTGACCCAGACTAAGACCAGGAGGGCTGGACATGCAGGAGGCATCCTGACGGATGCAGTGCACAAGGCGCTAAACATAGCACTGGGCTGCACCACAGTAGAAAAAAAATGTAATAATTAAATAATTAATAAAAGAATAAAAAAAAAGAATTGGTGATCTTTGGGAGCAGAGGTATGCGCAAACCCCAGCACACTACCCCACCGCTCCCGCGCCCCGTATGCCAGAAATGGCAAGGGAGGGGGGGGGAAGGTGAGAGCATTGCGTCAAAATCTGGTAGATTTGGTTTTGAATAGGTGTTATTGGGTATAGACAGTTTATTATTATTGTCGGATTTAATTTTTTTTAATTTATATAAAGTCGGGGTCGGGAGTCTACCTTTCTGATTCCCCCTTGCTGTGGACACCGGAAGACCCCGAAGACGCCGTGACTGCAATGCTGCTCCAGCCTATGCACCATGCAAGCTAGGACCTGGCCAGCTCCTACCATCACGCCAGAGTCGAGGACATGCTGGCCAGCCTCCGAGATAGAAAGACGTTCTTCCGGACAGCTGAAGCGAAGTACATGGTCTTCACCATTTCGCCTACTAGTCTACCTGGACGAGGGAAGCTCCAATCAGAAGCAGAAGTAACCGCGACAGCGAAACTTCCAACATAGTCACTCAGATAAGCCAATATAATTATGAGACCACCTAAGTTCTGTTCTGAAATCATATAAGCAAAATAATTACTAAACTAACACACTAACCCTAGTAGCCACTTCAGAGAAGCAATATTTGAATGAAGAAAATATATGCATGTTGTTGTTGTTGTTGGTTGGAGCTTTTGGACGTAAAATACTGAGGCCATCAACGCCCACGTTTCGCACTTTATAATTCTATTTCAAGATTTGAAATTCTTTAGATAATTACTTATTTTATAATTTTTTAATACATATGACAAACTTTTGGGTTTACATCTTATTCAAAAGATTATTCCTTTTTAAGAAAATTAAAACCATTTCTATGTTTTTTTGGTCATCATTCAGGGCATCCGAAACACTCGGTCCCACTCTCAATCTACGTAAGTTCATGTAATAGAAATGACATTCTTCAAATATGTGACTGACTGTAAGTACACTGTTGCAGTATTGACATTTTGGCGGTGGTTGCTTATTGATCAGGTTTGCATGAGTTAAATTCGTATGACTCAATATGGCTATAACTACCTCCTCCCTGCGATTGGAACGGTTTGATGTGGTCCATGGCTTGATCGTTTTTTTAATAGTTTTTAATTTGCTTGGCAGGCTTTCATTCCACATGGCTTGCCAACTAGCTAATATTTCATTTTTCATCGGAAGACTTATTTCTTCGGGTGTCAGAATGGCCGCGCCCCGAGCCGGGAGGGCAAGTGCTTGTTTGGCTGCAACGTACGCCAGTTCATTTCCAGCGAATATACGCCTGTTCATAATTAGAGAGGTCTCACAGTTTCGACACCCCTTTTCCACACTAATTTAAACATTATTTTCAAGGGATACCTGTAGTAAGAAACAGGAAGGTCCCGATGTATACAATTATTGTAGTTTTTAATATAAAATTTTCTAAATTTCATCTAATATAATCCTAAAAGAAAACAGTGTCTAATGAACTCTATGTTTAGTTTCTTTTACTAAACAATTTTTTTTTTTTTCAATCTAGATATTTTAGCCTTACTTATCTCTGACAATATTGGGTGCGAAGGGTAAAACCCACACGGAAAAAAAAGGTGAAATTTTATCTGAAAACTTTTCAGATAAACATTCAAAGAGATAGCTGCCCTGTTTGCGTTGCGGTACAACAAGCCTGCAACAACAGTTTTGTGTTTGGCCCGAGACGACCAGAACTGATGATCGCTGTTTGTTCTACCTGTAACGAAAATATGGTCTGCTCTAATGGCGCTTTCCCAATCAAATGTTCTAGGTCCATGAAAGTGAACTATAACTTTTTTTGTGGTTAATATATTTCTTACGGTCTCTTTTTTATGATGTGCATTTTTCATTTGAATTTTAGAAAAAAAAATATTCAAAACCGTCTGCATAGAATAAATATCATATAGTATATATCTACAAAGAACTTTAAAAATCAGTTTCCATCATAATTCTAAAACTCTTACTAATTAGACAGTCAATTTAACAATCAATTTGATAAGTAACGCATTAATTTTTTTTTCACCTAAAACTGCTAACCGGTACATCCTAGAGAAACAGTATGGTGAAAGAAATTAAACAGCATTAAATTTTCCAGTGAATAACAACAAAAACATATTAATTTGATTAAGTTATGTGTCGTAAATTTAAAGCGGTTCTAAAACCAAGGTTGAGTTATAATAATACAAGAGCCCAAGAGGAAAAAAGGCAGGTATCTCACCCCAATTTTTGATTACACTAATGAAAACTGTGTATAACTAATAGTCAAAATTAATAAGTCTGCCAAGTATAGGTAGGGGGGATAAAAAATGGCGGCTGTTTCAAAGCGATAAAAAAAACGGAGCTCTATATCTTAAAAAATAGGAAAACACAAGAAAACCTAAAATAACGTCATTTAAAGAAGAGTAAATTTTCTAATATATGAGCCATAATAGAGTTATTTACGTTAAATAGTTTTCGAGATATAGCTTTTGAAAAATCAACATTTCATAAAAATGTTGTATGGAACGTACTAAATGATCAGTAGTTAGTGAATTTATTTTGAAAAATTTATATCTCAAAAATCATTTGACGTACAGATGTCTATTAGCACTCAAATTAAAGCTAGTTTAATGAGTTATAAAGTAGTTTATGATGTTTATCTTTGTAGGAGTAATCGCTTACTTGCAATTTGCTCAAATAAATTAATTTATAGTTGTTCGAACAAATTTTTATTTACCAAATTTATGTTCATATGTGAATATCATAAAAACTACTACCCCTACGAAGATAAGTGTCACAAACTACTTTATAGTAAGTTAAAGTTCCTTTATTTTGAGTGTTGGCAGACATATGTGCGTCTAAGAATCTAGAGATATATTTTTTCAAAAATCCAACGTTTTATACGAACAACTAGAAATTAACATTTTGTGAGTTTATTTTGTCAAATATCATAAAAACTACTACTCCTACAAAGATAAACATTATTAACAATTTTGTAGGAAATTTAACTAGCTTCAATTTGAGCACTGGCAGACATCTGTACGTTCAATGGTTTCTGAAATAAAGTTTTTCATAAATCAAATTTATTGTCCGAACAACTATAAATCAATTTATTTTAGCAAATACCATGAAAACTACTATTCCTACAAAGGTTAAGGTCATAAACTTCTTTATAGCCCATTAAACTAGCTTTAATTTGAGTGCTAATAGACATCCGTTCGTCACATAATTCCTGAGATATAGATTTTTCAAAATAAATTAACTAACAACTAATCAGTAGATTTTTAAGAAATTTTGCTTTTTTAAAAGTTATATCTGGAGAACTATTGTACGTAAATAGCTCTTTTAGGGCTAATATTTCAGAAAATTTAATCTTCTTTAAATAATGTTCTTTTAGATTTTCTAGTGCTGTTGATGTTTTTAAGATATAGAGCTTCGAATGAAAAATTAATGTTTTTTTAAGGTTTTGAAACAGCCGCCATTTTTTAAATCCCCTACCTATAATTGGCAGACTCATGAATTTTGACTATTAATTATACATAGTTTTCATTAAAGTAATCAAAAATTGGGGTGAGATAACTGGCTTTTTTTCTTCCCGGCTCTTGTACTATAATGTTATTTTCAATTTTAGCCATTTTTTAAATATTGCTCGATTTACCTTTCTTATGTCTCATGTTCTCGTTTTAAGTAAATGTTTCAAAAGTTATATTGGACCGTCACTAAATCGGGGGTTTTATTGGGGCTGATTGGCCGTGAAGTGTTGCTTTAGCTAACTATATGAAAATATGAGAATTATTTGACCCTCGCAATAAATATAATGAATTATATAAAAACATTTTTTTGAGTTTGATTATGGTTTAGAGAATAATATTGAAGCAACAAAAAAAGGGTTTTCCATGAACAACCCTGATTTAAACCTATGAATTAAATTTTCTTTAAATTGATCTTTAAATAAATAAATGGCAGACAACTTGGACCAACACAACAGAAAATAAATTAAGAGAAAGCAAGAGTACATGTCAATGGAAGACATTAACCCAAAGCTGCAAACCACACGAAGTAATACTGACCTGACTTCGAATTGGACACACTGGACTAACCCAAGAATACTGTTAGGAGCATCTAGGCCAATATGTAGACAGGTCTAACGTACCACTGACTGTTCAACACATCCTGACAGACTACAGGCATTTGATAGAAAGCCGTGTCATTGGGCAAGTTTATCAAACAATAACAACCCTCACATTCCGAAAATATTTGATTGGCTTAAGAAAACAGATATGTCGGAATATATATAACTAATTCCATTTATTTACATCTTTACCACATTAGTTACCTAATATAACCGTTATTGAGTATATATTTCTTTTATCCCTCAATTTTATTTCTGTATATTTCTTAATAATAATTATTACTATGAAACTAGCTTATATATTCTAGTGTAGATATAATATTAGAAATGAGGTGTAGATAGTTGACCGTAGATTAATGCTTGAAGAAGTTTGTCGGGGGTGCGGTCAGCAAAGAACAACATAAATAAACAAAACCATATTTATTTATTTTATGCCGACATTTCAACCTGAGTATCAGGTCTTCATCAGGGCTATAGAACAAAAGAGATAACAACAACATTTACAGTAAAATACAATTGAAAAGGAATAGTATACAAACAAATTTAGAATTATATCTTATCTATAGAATTATGTACATATCTTCTTACCTACATGATATTATATTTCATCTGTCAGTGTTTTCAATTTACTACCATACAATTCCACAAATATCAATCAATTAAAATTTTGTACTATTCAATTATCAGTTATCATTTATGATTTAATTCAATATTTTGTATAATTCTAAATTTGTTTGTATACTATTCCTTTTCAATTGTATGTTACTCTAAATGTTGTTGTTATCTCTTTTGTTCTATAGCCCTGATGAAGACCTGAAACTCAGGTCGAAACGTCGGCATAAAATAAATAAATATGGTTTTGTTTATTTATGTTGTTCTTTGCTGACCGAATTTTATTAGAAATGTTGCCAAGAGGTCAGTCAATATGCATAGGCAAACACCACCTCTGTCAGAGGGTGGATAAAATGAATGTAAATTGATAAAAATTTCACAATTCGACTACAGACTGACAAACAAGAGAGTAAATTTACTCCTTGTTGAAAAGAAAAAGGTTACAATCGATTTTTCTAGCATCATCGGCATAACTCATATATGTGAGCAAACATTTTTCAATATGAAAATTATAATTATAGAGGTATATGGCATTGCTTTTTTATTTATTTATTTTTAGAGGAAAGAAATGAAAAAAAAAATAATCAAAATGATAATTATCTAAATATATATTTTCAGATAAAACACGTGGACTTTTCATATTTTCTTTAGTATATAATAGAAGTTTTTACCATAAGTGTAAGATTTGAACGTTTATTTATTTATTTATTTTTTTATAGATAACCCCTTAAAAGATGGTGACTTGCGATTCTTCTGAGGTTGCTGCTTAGTCTACTGCGTCTTGAAAAAGGTAACTAAAGCATATAATTTTATGTTATTTATTTAATTTTTTTTCTATCAAATTAAAATAATAATGGGGTGTATTTAAAGAAATTTCTTATTTATTATTTATAAAGTAAAATTAATACTCAAAGTATAGTTCATTGTTATCGACCCTCATTAGCCATCTGCTAGGCAATTGTTCGATCATACGCTGATACCATTCTTTGGGATGGCTTGGAATTCAACTTCCACAAAATTATCCAATTTTTTTCTTTCAAGGAAATAGGCCATGGATGGAAACAAGTAGTAATCCAATGGTACGAGGTCTGGACTATATGGTGGATGAAGCAGGAGTTCGAACCTATGAAGTTCTTTTATCTTTTTTTCGTGAGGGGGCAGTCTACTGCTCAGTTTTACATACTCTAGGGAGAGTAGATGGCGACTAACAGTATCTTTCGACCCACCACACTCCCTAGCTAGTTCGCGAGTACTTGTGGACGGATTTTACTCAGCAGGTTCCTGCAGAACCGCATCAATATCCATTAATGGCCGCCAGGAGCCAGGAGCCCTTCTTAGATTTCTGCGTTGTATCTCCACAGCTAAATTTTTCATACCAATGCCCTACACTGCGCTTTTCAAGGACACCTTCTCCTTCATATTTAATAATTTCACGAGCAGCTTCAGTGGCTATGAAATTCTTTTTTTCAGTAATGCCTAAAAATTACAAGAATTTCGTAGGACACTGTCATGTTTCTTTTTTGAAACAAATGACTAAACTGAGGCTTTTTTTGAAGAAGTCGAATTAGTTTAAACAAGCTTAGAGAATGCTCTAAAGGGATTATTAAGTATTAGATAGGATTAAAATAGGTAGTAATAGATAGGATGAGTCCTTTGAAATCGTTTTTTTATTTAATAGGTAATAGGCAATAAGTCCGACATCCAACATTTTAGACCTCTCTGGAATACAAGCGTTTTTTAATATATCTCATTCTATACATAATCCAGCAACAGTTAAATATTTTTTTGTTAATATTATGTACCAACTGACATTCATTAATATATGACAACAATTAAGATATTACATTATTCCGATATTTAAGTTTAAAAAATATGTTTACCTTACTAATACACATTTAATATGTTTACCTTTAATTGGACATTATACTGAAATATATAATAATTTAATAAAAAATTGTTAATTTATATATATTTTTTTTTGTGGACCGCACCCCCTCCTCCCCCCAACCATCTTCTCCAATTATTAATCTACGGACAAATATCTACAACGGATTATGAAATTTATTTACTTTGATTGAACATTATCCTATAATAATATTTTATTATATTATCTTACTTTAATATTATTTTATATCTGTTTGCAAGAAAATTTTTCACTTCTTTTGTATTCATTATTTTCCTCTTGACCTCTATTTTATTCTATTTTCCGTCTTTTAATGTGTACTATATTTTTATATTTCACTTTTATCTACTTTTTATTTGTTATTATTCCCGTTTTCATTATTTGTCTAATAACTCTTTTTGTAACTCTTGTTCATTAATACATTCCACTATACGTTTTAATTTTAGAATATTAGAAGACTTGGTCCATATTGTTATGGAGAAGGAAGGGAGTAAGTCGGAATATATTATTAACAATGAATTTATGTTTTTTTTATATATAACAAACAAAACGACATAATTGACGTTCGAATAAAAAAATAGTTATTATTTTTTTTTAATAATAATTTTTTTTTATTTACAACTGTATAAAAATATATAAAACAAATAAATTTGATGATAGTGATTGTAAAATTACATGATACAAACATGTGGAAAATCTACCCATTGATAGAACTCCAATAACATTCCTAGAGGAGAAGATCTCGAGGCCAACTTCTTTTCAGACGCCGAAGAGAATTTTTAGGTAATGAAGGAGAAGCCAGGTTAGAAACAAGGGAGTTTGGAAGTTTATGATGAAAGGATTGGAATCTGGTTCTGGCCATATCGGCAACATATGGAACATTGAGGTCCTGATGGATGATGGATTTGTCACAAAGAAAGGGGCATTACGGATTGGATTCGGGAGGAATTCGATGGTTTAGTAGATTAGATTTGTAAATATAGATTAGACTTTTGTAATGGATTGGATGTTCAGAACGTTTGTCTCGTAAATGTTGTAATGGTCGGAATAGATGACTCTGTCTTTTCCTGTTTTTGTCTCTCTTGTAAGAGGATTCCATGTTAGTAGTTTGTTGAAATGTAATCCTAAGTAACGGTTCTGTTCAACAAGAATAAGTGGGATATTGTTAAAGGATACTGTGGGGCAGGAAGTCATGGGCTTATGCCGAAGGGTAAATGTGATTTAGTGGGATTTATTGGAATTTATTTTAATCCTCCAGTTTTGGCACCATTCTTTAAGGGTATGGAAATGGATGGTTTGGGATACAATGGAAAGGTCATTATTCACTAACAATCGACATGTGGCATCAGCATAAGTGGTCAGGATAGCGTATGGATAAGCTGAGATATCAGCTGTAAGAACATTATAAAGGATTGGACCAAGAATACTTCCCTGAGGTAAGTGTATTAAGATTGTGGAAAGAGGGATTAATAATCAATGTTGTGATGTACTTGAAATAATCAGTCGGAGATGTAAATAAATTTACAGATCTTATAACATCCCAACTCAATTAAAAGTCCATTGCATTTTAAATTAACTTATTAAAAATGCATAAAAAGTGGTTAATTTCAAAACTGAAATTAAAAGAATAGGCCAACATTATATTGGTATCACAAAAAATGATACTTACCTATAATATGAGAATTGTGGTTAAATCGAAACTAATAAGTATGGTATGATATTAAGATGAATATCATTCCAAAATATAATAAATTAATTAATAAATAAATAGATAAAAACAGTCCAATTTGTAATGAACTAGGAAATGAATCACAAGAAAGTTTATTTATTTTTTTCTGTTTTATTAACCATCCAAACTGGTTAGTTTGGATGGTTAGCGAGTTTATGAAGGAAGAATTGATATATGTTTCGGGCTAGATCGGTTACATATAGAACATTAAGGTTTTTATGAATAATTCTATTTGTGACAATGGAACGAGCATTGAGGGTTTTACGAAGAATTTTGGAAGGAATGGATGCGAGAGGAATTTGAAGTATTTGTGGAGGCCCAAAGCTTAGACCTCATTATAGTCATGTAGATCAGTCTATGGTGATGGGGGTGCCCCCCTCCTATTTTATGTAATTTTATGATATAAACATCTTGGATGTAAAGTAGTATTGAAAATTTCTATTTAATTGGTAAAAAATACATTCCTTAATTTTTATGTAAATTATAATTTATATAGTGTCAAATGTTATAATGAATGAATATAACTCGCTCATGAAATTGATACAGATACATTAATTTAATTATGGTTTGATCAAGTAATGCGTAAATATTCCAATTAATTTGTACATTTACTTATTAACTAATTATGATTTCATCTCTGAGGATGAATGTTAAATTCAATTCTCTTCTGCGAATTTTGATCTTGTTACTTTCTTCTTCAATATACCTCTTTCCTAAGATAAGTTTCCCTTTCCTCTCCAGAGCGTTCAATCACTTTTCTTTTTTCCGATAACCTTAGTAAATGCCCCAACCACTCCCAATTTTTTTTTTAAGGAAATCCACATGTGGTTGGAAATATATTTGCGTATAATTTTTAAAATCCTGATCTATCCCCTTTGTGAAAAGGACTTTTAAAATATTTAATTGAAATATATTATTAATTTATATACAATAAAAATTTTTGTTTGATACAGAGATGTTTATTAGTTATAATAAACATATCCATATAGTCTCAACACTTCTTTATTATCTTTACACCCCTATGTTTCAGCCTTTTCGGCTATTTTCTAGGATGTTCACTATATATTGATCACACTATATATTGGTTAGCCAAACGTATACTTTGGCAATTATCTATAAAACATTTTTCACTTATTTACGCTTATTACAATAATTAGTTTACAATATCTATTTCACCTAATCTAGTGATCACCTGATATAGTAATTAGGTGAAATAGAAATTGTAAACTAATTATTATAAGTGTAATAATGAAAATAATAGGTAATTGACCAATGATAAAAGTTGACAAAAGCATAACGGCCTGGAATAATTAGGAAACTTATGATGTCATAGTGTGAATAGGATGAAATGGATAGAATGGCTGAAACGTAGGAGTGTAAAGATAATAAAGACGGCCTTGGGCCTTCACGGTGTGTCGCGCCAATTAACAATAACAACTTAAATCTTGTATTTTATACTATGGCAAAGGTTGAGTTCATCAGAAGAATAATTTTACATCTGAATAGATCTTCAGTAATAATTTCCGGCTAGAAAAACAAATAATATAATTTATTTTTACGTTGGTTGGGATGATTCGAACATTTTTCTATTATACAATTTACATATCTCTGTGCCCCTATTTATTTTGTATATTGTATTTTCTTCGTCATATTATATTTGTGTATGAAGTATGCCTTCTACCGCATTGTAAGACACACTTCACTTTGGTTGGCTGGTTGGGTTTGAGTGGACTGTATAATTGAAAAATGAAACATGATTAATTGTAATAAAATTCTATTGTTTTATGTTACAAGAGATGTAGGGGGTGACCGAAAGAAAACATTATGATTAGATTGTTATAGAATTTTGTATGACTGGGCTATGGAAATTGTAGATCTAACATTGAGGTGGTTGATGATGATGTGGATGTTAACTATTGCTATGTGGACTTACTTCTTTCTTTCCCCTGCATCTCCAAGCCTGTCCTCTCTCTGCTGCTGGGAACCACTCAAAAGAATCTACTCACTTATGTAGATATTAATGATCATTGAACAAAAATAAAGGTTGGACGCTTCTCTGGTTGAGACAAGATGGCTATCTCTCACTCATCTCGGTTGCTTCTTTTGCCACCAAGAGCGCTGGAGGAGGCAAGCTTTTGATGCTGGCAACATGGGCGCTACTGGTCCAACACATGGCAGTAATAATATACATGGTAGTCTTTCCGATTCAACCTTTCGGTTGCCGTAGGTTAACCGGAACATTTGTTGTATCCATTCTTTTAACTTTTGTTTTGTGTATTATATTCGTGTATATTTATAATTTTTATTTTATTTTTATTTAATGTCTTAACCCCTATTATGTTATTGTTTGCCTTTATTTAATTTTCTATACTGTTTACCTTATAATTATTTTCAAATATAACGTACTTTAACCATCAATCCCTACTTCTCTATTCATCTTGTTAAAACAGTTCACTTTCGCTATGACTTCGAGTCTGAAAGGTACGTCAATTTTATTCTTATTCCCCTTTTTGTACTGTATTTTATATATCTTCTATTTATCTCTTATTATTTCTATTTCCATTAATTTTATATAATATTTTATTATTTTTATTTAATTTTTACGTTTCATTGTACATCTTTTTTTTATTTTTTTCTTCATTTATGTTTACATCATTTAAGTATTTGTATCTTTTGTATCCCTGTTGAAGCTCTGCAACGTAGGTATAATCACTATTTGAGTTTTTCTTTGATCGCACTCGGACCATCTTCCTTTTATGAGAATGGATTTTATGGATTTATGGATTATACGTTTGAATGGTTGGAACATATGAATGAAATGTAACTGTTGAGTCAGCCCTGTGGGTTCAGAAGCCTTCATGGGTCCATCCAGGTTCTTAAGGTGGGTCCCCTAATTGGGTAAAAATCTGGCTGTCGAGCCTGATTCTGTCCTACTCACCTCCTTGCATAACCGTACTGCATCCCTGTTCCTTCATGGGTTGTAGTGTTGCACATGTAATATTAATAAATCAATAATAATTTTAGCTTTTTAATATTTAGTCTTTTTTTGAATGTAATTTTTAAGCTGCTGATACAAGAGATGGTTAGCTAAATGTTTAACATTTTGAACACGATATATTTTTTCTTTCTTGAACGAAGCAAAGAACCGAATCGCGTAAGGTATTTCTCTAATGGTTGGTCCACTCCCGCTAAGTAAAGAAAACAGAGAGCGCTACACTCGAGAGCAGAGCTTTCACTCAATCTCAGCTCCGTCCTCGCCTCTAAGTGTTCCATTTTACTCAATACGTAACTTATATAAAAGTAAATAAGTTGAAATATGTCAATACTATGAAATATAAATTTAAGAAAAAAAAATATACATAAACAATATAAATTATCTTATTAAAATTATAATGGAGAAACTTAACTTAAGTAAGGTAGTAAATAAAATACCGTATGCAACTTTTCAATGTTGATAGAAAGTTTTAAAAAATGAAGAAATTAATGTTTTGCCCGACAAAAAGATACCAACACTTAACATAAGTAAAAAAGTTTTTTTTTTTGTTTTTTTTAATAATTTATTTATTGATATTTACAACTTTATACACATATATACAACAAGTAAATTTGCTGTAGGTGACATAGTGACATGATAAAAACATGTGGAGAATCTACCCATTGATAGAACTCCAAAAACATTTCGAGAGGAGAAGATCTCGAGGCCATCTACTTTTCAGACGCCTAGGAGGATTATTAGGTAATGAAGGAGAAGCCAGGTTAGAAACAAGTGAATTTGGGTGGTTGAGAAGTTTATTATGGAAGGAACGGTATCTGGTTCTGGCCAAATCGGCAACATATGGAATATTGAGGTCCTGATGGATGACTTGATTTGTGACAAAGTAAGGAGCATTAAGGATTTTACGAAGGATTTTGGACTGTAAGGATTGGATTCTGGAGGAATTTGATGGTTTAGTGGAGCCCCAAAGCTCAACTCCGTATGTCCAGATAGGCCTTATAATAGTCATGTAGTTCAGTCTTTTGTAATGGAATGGCAATTTAGACCGTTTGTCTAGTAACTGTTGCAATAGTCGGAATCTACGAGCAGTTTCTTGTCTTTTTAGTCTTGTATGAGGATTCCATGTCAGTCGTTTGTCGAGATGTAGTCCTAAGTAACGGATCTGTTCGACAAGTAAAAAAGTAAATAGAAAATTACAAGGGTATAAAATGAAAATGGAAATAGTAACAAATTAAAAGAAGAAATATAAAAGAAAGTTCAAAATAATAGTTGAAAAAGGGGGATAAGAATAAAATCAAGAACAAACGAAGAAAATGGACAAGAAAAAAATTCATACGTGTTTTGACAGAAGTCAAAGTCAACAGTGAACCGTTTGTATTTGGAGGAGTGGGGATAACAGTTAAGTACGTCACATTTGAAAATAATTTTAAAGTAAACAGTGTAGAAAAATATTAAAATGAGGTAAGCAATAAATGATAATATACATAATAGAGGGGAAAATGAAATATATAACAATAAAAAAAAAATTAAAATGTACACGGATAGAAAACAAAGAGGAAATAAAGTAAAAAAAAAAAATGGGATACAATACATGTAAATGATACAAAAAGACAATGCACCAAATGTATAGGAATACAGAGGTATATAAATTATACAATAGAAAAATTAATAATAAAGTAATTAATGTGAGTATACTTAAGCTGGTAACGTATGAATATAAATTAAAAATAAGATACATAAATATAAAAGAAAAAGGAGAGATAGTTAGTATAAAATATAATTAAATTAAGTATGGGGTCAGAATTTAGAAAATAAAACCAGAATAAAAGACATGACAGGAAAGTGGGTTTCTGAAGGATATATTTATTTATTATTAAAAAGTTTATTTGTTTGTTCTATTAACGCCAGTTCGGATTATCGAAATTAGACTGTATTTCTTTTATTAAGGAGTTATATACGTTATTTTCACCACGACAAATTATAAACTAAGAATTTTTAAATTATATTGCATTATATTATATAATTCATATTAAGTAAAAGTAGTGTTATGGCACCTCAACAGATATTTTTTCCTCTTCCATTTTTTAATACGGTGGATTGATTTCCATTTATACAAGAACCATAGCCGCTTGGTGGCAGACTCGAGATGTGGGTGAGGTAATGAGATGGGAAGAGAACCCTATTTGGTGGGGCCTTTGATGTCCTCCCGAAATGGGTCCGTGTTCTGTCGCTGAGGCAGATTTTATTGCACCCGGATAAATATTTCCGGCGGTGTCTTCGACGGACTGCCTTTTACGACTCATCTCATTCGTCTGTTTTTATCGCTGTAATAAAATGTTTCGTGTAATACGATTGCCAAGCGATTAGTTATATATCTGAGTCATGAACTCTGGATAACCTGACTTGGCATCTTTTAGAATCGAACTTGAGATTGGTATTGAGGCTATAAACATTCCTGACTTGAATCTATTAGAGTTTTCCAGTAAGAAAATGTTTATTACACCCCTCTTAAAATGATCTATTTTTTACTGGTAAGCTCACGTCAGCTAAAGGCATATTTTTGATCATAAAATAATACTAATAATTAGATCTAGTGAATGAAAAGATACTCTTCCTTGTTTTAATTAATTTATTTTATATCAAAATAATAAACAATAACAACGTTTCGGGGTTGTCACCCCATCATTAGTTATCTACAACGAATTCTCAAATTCACACCACGCACACTTAATCAATAGATTACAATTTGTTTTTAAAAAATTGAATACAATTACCTGATTAAACATCTATTTAAAATTACATTTTGTTTTCTACTTATTAGTCTTATATTGCTTATAATAACATATTGTTGTAACTAATATAAAATTTTTAATAATTAAAAAAACAAACATATTATTAATAAGGAGATATGAAAAACCTTCCTGAAACCAAGTTATCTTTATCATGGATAACAAATATACTACAAAGCTTACCAATACTCCCTGCCTCTGTTCCACAAAAAATGACTAAGGACCGGACTCGAACACACAACCTTTGGTTTGGTAGACAAGCACGTTACTACGTTGCTACCACCGGCCCCTACCTAAATTAATTACTGTTTCCTATTTGAAACAAACCAAAGGATTGTTAGAAATCAACACAGGAAAATGCAGGGAAGTATAAGAAAAAGATCATTGTTTATAAAAGTAGGGAATAATAGCTCTTCCATCAGGAGCTGAAGACTCAAGATTTAGTAGAAGATATGAGATCTTCTCGCCTTGCCTCGTAACGTAAAATAAGAAACGTAAGAGCATAATGCTCAAATAAGAAAAAAATGTCTCGCCAGGAGTTGCTTGGAGGTCAGAGCAAAATTGAATTGATTATAGGTGGGGAGGTAAAAGAGGAAGTAACCAAAACAAACAGCAACAACAAAGGGTCAAGGGAAGGTAGATAAAAGTATAAAGAAAACAGATGAAATACTAGGAAAATATAGACGTTTATTTCCCTGTATGAGTAAAGTGTCTAAGTCTAACCCTCTCCCGGGTTAAAATATCATAAAAGACTGGAAGATAAGAAAAAAAATTGACTTTTGATAAACTTTTCAAGTAAAATACCCCAGTGTGTAGTGGCACAAATTCGAATCCTACCTTGATGGGTTGATTTTTGAGGCTAAACTCAGAAAAAACTATAGTCATACCACTCTGGTGGTTGATAAGCTACAGAATATCTTATCTTTCTTTCTCTCTTGTTGAAGAGCGAAAAAAAAGTGGATTATTTTTTCTAACGGTTTCGTTTATAACTCACGTTTTAAACTTTCTCATCTCATTTTAATTCTATTTCGCTGATTTATTTTTGCATCAATAAATTATGTTTTAAGAATTTTCTTAAAATTGTATGATTGAAAAATCATTAGTAAAATTAGTGCGAATAATATCATGGACATGACATGGGATCTTGTAGATACCAATTCGCACAACTCTTCAAAAATCATCAAGAAAGCGCTTTAACAGTTGAATCGATTATGCCCAACACGTAACCAAATTTGTTTCTTCTTTTTCCCTTTCACTGCATGAATCAAAACTTCAGGAAGCAAAGATACTTAGGAAATATTTAAATTGAATATCTCCAAGGAATATTTCGAATGATGTTATGGTCGTAACTGTGGAAAATGAGAAAGGAGTCACTAAAGTTATGTAAGATCGAAACTAAAAAAAATAAAATTCCTGTAAAATAAATTGTTGTTATTCCAACTACGGACATCTAACTACATGTTCAATCCTAATCTCTTAACCTTATGTCAAAACTAGTTGCAACCAGCCATCTCTTTGCTCTCCCGCATGGTCCGCTTTCAGCTTCAGAAAATTCCCACTACTCGATTCAATAAAAGAGTTGGAGGCACATGATATAGTGTGCATCATTGACAAATGCTATTATACTACAATTTCTATCAAAAACTCCATAGCTCATACTGAATAAACTTCTCTTAAAATACGGTTATTCGCCAAAAACATAACCTGATTCTAGAATTTTCTTCCAAGAACTCTAATTGTTTAAAATTTATAACACTCATCCCTACCTATTCACTCTAGAAAATATAGGCGTGTGCAATTTATATGTGTTCCGAGTCACATAGGAATCGGAGGAAACGAATAGCCGACCGAGCTGCAAGAGAAGCAGAGCTGGCCCCTGATAAGGGGAATTAAAGATAAGTTGTTGTTGTTGTTGTTGATTGCTGCTTAAAGGCGTAAAACCCTCTGGTCATCAACGCCTATGGGATGATAAAAGTAAAAAAAAAAATAAAAATAAATAAAAAATAGAAAAATAAAAAAAAATTGAAAAAAAAATAAAAAACGAAGAGGAGTTATAATTTATAAAGAAGGAGATGTGCTTTGAATAATTCAAATACTCGTGTAATTTTAGCTTCCTCATCTGCGAGAGTTTCGGATAAATTTGGGGTCAGTCCTATCCTATTAGGATAGGATTAAAGATAAGTGGCAGTCTATGTGAGATGAATGTCCTGCGAATAAGCTGAAAATTATTAAGAAGGAAGTTGGACCCTGGAGTTCATAATTTTGTAGAGAAGAAATTGTGCTGACTAGACTGAGGATAGGACACACAAGACTCAGTCATTCCTACCTCATTACAAAGTAGACGTCCCAAATTTAAGTATTGTAATAGCAATATTATATATTATATAATAGGTACTCCTATATATAATAGGTCACATCTTTTAGGAATACCCATACTTTACATCACAATTTAGCCATTTTGGATTAAAAACCAGACATATCATTAGCTATGAGAAACGATAACAAAAAATAGAATCGGTATTTAAATTTTTAAAATCATATTATATACTTTTAGAAATATGATAAGAAACATAAATTATTCATCCCTTCTTTACTTTAAATACATTCCATTCCTTTAACAATTAATGCTTCAATAAGTATAGGTGGTAAGTTATCACTCCAACTTGTCAATAAAATCTATATAATATAACTATGCAACTTACAGTATGTAACTACGGGAAAAAGTAAAAAACAAAATTAATGAAGAAATAAAGTCGGAAAATGTTTACTTTTTTCAATTTCGAAATAAATTAACTCTCGTCTTCTGCCTAGAAACTTTTAAGTAGAAATTTACAAAACTACTTTCTTCCTACTGCTCTTTATGGATGCGAAACGCGACCTCTTGCACTAAGAAAAGAACAGCATCTAAAGCTTTTGAAAATAAAGTATTACATAAAATATTCAGACCGAAAAAGGATGAGGTAATGGAAGAATTAAGAAGACTACACATTTCTGAATTAAGGGAACTGCACCTGATGAATATAATTCAGGTTATAGCATTGCGGTAGATTAGATAGGTGTGTGAGGATGTGGGGCTAAGTTAACATCTCATAAAATCTAATAAAATGTTAATAAACACTGAACCGACGGGTACCGAGGAGTAGACCGTAGGTGGGAGAATTTAAAGTCTCATTTAGTAGGTTTCCGGTTGACTGGATAGATGCATGTAGACGATTGGTGGAATCGGCATTGAACCTTCGGGTTCCCTAAACATATTATTGTTATTATATGGATCCTGGGGAGTGCGGGTAGCAACAGGGTAAGGCCTGTGGCTAGTAACTATAAGGACCAGAGTTCGAATCCGGCGGGATAGAACATTGTTTTCTGTTTCACTGCAGCCGTGAGTCCTCTTGAGGGCTCCAGACCTCATGGGGCCCACCCAGCCGCCTCCTGAATTGGGTAAAAATCTGGCGGTGGAGCGTGATTCTGAACAAATCACCTGCTTGCGCAACCGTTGATCTAGTAACAGTACTTAATTACAAAGTACTGAACCCCTGACCCTCACGGGTTGTAGTGGTAATGATTTAATATAATTTTTTAATATGGATCTCTAATTAATTAGTTATGTTCCCAATATTCCTATAGCTAAAGACTCCCTCTCAAAAGCTCATTGACTTAAAATAACCCATAATTTTTAAATGACATATATTTAACTTCCACTATGTTATTATGTCTTTTTTTCTTTTTAATATTGTCGATAAAATTGATCAAACTATATTTATTAGTAACTCAACTTGTAATTTGCAGCCACTCGCAATGTTTTTTAAAGTTCCTTCTAATACTTCCACCAGATGCTGTTATCAAGCACATTTAACATTTATAAAACCAAAAACGAAAAAAGCGAACTGAGACACTAAAAGGAAACAGAAATATTAAAGAAAAGAATATTTGATGAAGTAAAGGATGACTTCAATACAATTTGCGAAAGAAAAGCTCACGGGCTTCCAGCTGTCTATTAAGTCCCTGATCTAATTTTCCTTATACTTACAGAAAAAAAAATGTTGAACAAACATTAAGAAGATGTAAAATCGTTTTTTTAAAAATTATATTTCAATACCAAATCGGCCTGATAGGCACAATAGTTGGATTTTTTTTGTTTAACAATTTATTGTAGGGGGGATAGTCTTGTGCAAAAAAACACCCCTAATATTAACAAAACTATGAATATTAAACATTTTTAAATAACGTTGAATTCAAAAATATAAACTATTAACATGGAGTGTAATTTTATGAACCGTTTTTTGATGATGTCCATTTGTTACAATGTAATTGGTAATATTTTACAAACCAAGGGCTGCTGTTCTCAGGAGCTTATTTTGAAATAATTATAATTTTTTCCTTTTCGTAATGGATACCACTGTCCAGACTTCACAGCCGTACATCAGCAGTGGTATGAGTATTGTTTTAAAAGTAAGAACAGTTGTATCTGATTTTAATTTAGATTCTCTATTTACAATTGGATATTGGACATTGCTAACTTTGCGTAGGTTTGGATTATTTTAATATTGGTGTGGTGATTCCAAGTTAGGTAACGGCTTAAGTAAATAATCTTACTCCATCCACGGAATTTTTTTATCCTTTATCAGGTGTATGAAATTAAAATTTATATTATTAAAACTTTATAGACTCATAGAACATAATTAAAAATATTAAATATAAATAAACAAAATACAGAAATAATGGACTGACTACCTGTTATAAAAAATTGTTACGTTTTTACTTTTTTACTATCCTGTTTACCATTTTGTTATTTACCATCCTCTGTTCTATTCCTTCTCAAATCTAGAGTTAGTTGTATCACATAAATGTAGGGGACACTGTAATAGACAATCATAAGTAATGTTTATTGTAATTACTCTTAAATTATACTCTGTACATTATAGCTTTTAAATAATTAGTTAAAGAAATTCATTGTTCTAATGAAAATATTATATACATTGAAGGACATGGCTATGCAAATAATAAAGCTAAGTATAAGGAAAATTACATCAGGGACAATTTTCCTTATACTTACAGAAAAAAAAATGTTGGACAAAGATTAGCAGTTAGTTGTATCACATAGATGTAGGAGACACTGTAATAGACAATCATAAGTAATGTTTATTGTAATTAATCTTAAATTATACCCTGTAAATAATAGCTTCTAAACAATTAGTTAATGAAATTCATTGTTCTAATGACAAAATTATATACATTGAAGGACATGGCTATGCAAATAATAAAGCTCTGAAACGTTGTCACAATAGAGCTGTTTTATGATCTTCAAGATCAAAAATTCGAATATTTTTTTTAAGGCAATCCACGTAGGTGATATTTTCCTGGTCATCTACAAGTGACCAACCTATTCTAACCATAGTTTTGGGTCAAGTTTTTCATTTTTGGAACCACCACTTAATGAAAAAAGTCAACGCCCCAAGGCCGGATTCCAACCGGTACCACCCGCAGACGTCAGAATCATAGCCATATATAGGCCTGAAATTCGAATTTAAATTTTGATTGGATTTTCAGTGGGTCATAATGTACATATTACTGTACATTAGCACTTAATAATGTTAATTGGCCTTTTTAATTTAATTTAATTTGAAACATTTTTATATTAAAAGACATTTTCATGACAGTCCTTATTAAATTTTTCTGTTTAAAATATTTTTTTAAACTTTCATTCGAATGCCGTTGTGAAGAAGCGCTGTGCTGACTGAAATTAATTAAACATAATCTAATGGGCGAAGGCTGATATAATATCAGAATGGCTGATATCGATTATATCGGTTCTCAGGTCAGTATCTAACTGAGAATATTCAATCTATACAAAATAAACATAGTTAACTGGAGAATGGGGGATAGTTTAAGCATTCGTGGTCGCAATCAAGTAATGTATTGAAGATATTTTCGAATATAATAAAAATACATTTGTTTACTTGCAAAATGAAAATTCTTAAATTGGCTTATATTCGAGCTCGTTTGGAAAAGTATTTCACACCTCAACGCAAAGTTACATTATTATAAATTATTTTTAAAAAAATTATTTTATCATATATACAACCGTATTTACATGAACATATGACCAGTAAATCATAATGGTATGATACAGGCGTGTAAGGAAACTACTAATTGGTAACACTTTAATAATATTTCTACACTAGAAGGTCTCGAGGACGTCTTCTTTTCAGGCGCCTCGAAGAATTGTCAGAAATGGAAGAGGAAGCAAGGTTAGAAATTAGTGGGTTTGGGGAGTTAGGATTAATATTTATATTGTATTATCCATATAGTTTATTATGGAAGGATTGGTATCTGGTTCTGGCCAAATTTGAAACATATGGAACATTGTGATCCATCTGGATGATTTTATTTGTGACAAACTAAGGAACATGGAAGATTTTAAATTATAAGGATTGGATGCGAGAGGAATTCGAAGGTTTGGTTAAGCCCCAAAGATCAACTCCATAAGACTTGATAGACTTTATTTTTGCCATGCATATCAATCTTTCTATCCTTACCACGTATGCTGATGACACATGTGTGCTCACAGTTAGTAATAACCCTTTGATTGCATCCCAAACTCTCCAGTCCCATATCACAACCCTCGAAGAATGGTGTAATTGAAGGATAAAAATAAATCCCAACAAATCACATTTACTCTTCGCCGTAAACCTGCCGACAGTATACTTTAATAATGTAACTCTTACCCCTGTAGAACAGATTCGTTATTTTGGACTACATCTTGACAAACGACTAACCTGGAATTCTCACACAAGACTGAAAACACAGGAAACTGTACGCAGATTCCGACTATTACAGTACTTACTAGACAAACGGTCTAAACTTCCAACTAATTACAAAAGACTGATCTACATGACAATAATAAGGCCCATCTGGACATACGGAGTTGAGCTTTGGGCCTCCACTAAACCTTCGAATTCCTCTCGTATCCAATCTTTACAATCCAAAATCCTTCGTAAAATCCTCAATGCTCCTTATTTTGTTACTAATAAAACCATGCATAAAGACCTAAATGTTCCTTATGTAACCGATCTAGCCCGAACCCGATATTATTCCTTCCATAATAAACTCCCTAACCACCCAAACCCACTAGTTTCTAACCTTGCTTCCTCTTCCATTCCTGGCAATCCTCCGAGGCGCCTGAAAAGAAGATGGCGTGGTGACCTTATATTGTAAACTGGTTTTAGAGTTCTACTACTGGGTAGTTTCTCTACATCCTGTATCATTTCATTATGATCAAATTTACTTGTTGTATTCTTTATACAGTTGTAATTATCAATAAATAAATTAAAAAAATATCAATCTTTTGTAATTAGTTGGGGGTTAAACCGTTCGTCTAGTGAGTGTTGTAATAATCAAAATCGAAGAGAAATTTCCTACCTCTTCAGTCTTGTCTGTAGATTCCAAGTCCGTCGTTTCCCTAGTGGAGCACTATTGAAGGATACTGTGGGGCTGGAATTCATGAGCTTATGAAGAAGAGTAAATGTGATTTGGTGTGATCTAACGGAATTTATTTTTGTCCTCCGGAATTGCCACCATTCTTCTAGAATGGTGATGTGGGATTGGGAGGTTTGGGGTACAACAGGAGAATCATTATTCACTGACAATAGACATTTGTCATGAGAATACGAGGTGGGGATTGTGTTATGATAGGTTGGGATGTCAGCAGTAAAACTGTGTGACAGATAGAACCAAGGATACTACTCTGAGGTACACCAGCAATCTGAGGAAGGATGAATGAATAAGCGCAGTTCTGATTTACTTTAAGTAATCTATCAGAGAGATAGGGAGCGCGGGTAGCCTCGGGGTAAGGCGCGTTTCTAATAATTCCAAGGACCCGAGTTTGAATCCGGCTGGGCAGAAACTTGTTTCCTTTTACACTGCAGCCCTAAGTCAACTACTGGGATCCACCCAACCTCTTAAATTGGGTACCCTTAATTGGGTAAAAATATAGTTGTCGAGCGTGATTCGGACCAAATTACCTCCTTGCACAACCGTTAGTCTAGTGACAGTACTTCTTTGTAAAGTATTGAACCCCTGACCCTTCATGGATTGTAGCAGTACAGATTTTTTTTTTTTAATCTGAGAGATAATAACGGATAAGGAGAAAGTATGTAGTTGTAGGAATACACGGATATTGTACAACAGTCCCTGGTACCAGAATGTATTACTTAAATTTGAATTATAATTCATTTAACCATCATATAAGCAGCTATTATACAGCAAGTAAGTTCAACAACAGCAATGCCGTGCCGAAAAAATATAATATTTGCCCCGTTTTTAATTGTTTACCCTATGCTATTCATTGAGAACTGGAAATTGATTCCTTGCATACCAGAAATGATTTTTCCCTCCAGAAAATACCATTTTAGTAGTTTAGTATGCATTTCAATTAGTATGCATTTAGTAGTTTTACAATGCATTTCAAGATATTTGAAAAATCAATATGCTGAGAAAAAACTATTTTTTATCCTTTCTTCATCCTATATCCTAGGATCATCCTATATTCAACTATTTTTTCTAATACACTGTAAAAATCGTGAATGTTATCAGAATTAATTGAGTGATAACAGATAACGTCCTCTGGCTGTGGAGAGGGAAAATGCACAGGGGTTTTAGTGGAATTCCATAAAAAATCCGGTGATTCGTGTTATTTATTTAATAATAATAATAAATTTTAGAGCTATTTTCGAGCCAATGGAAATAATATGAAAAATCGATTCAATAAAATCAGTTCATCGATTTTATGAATGACCGGAAGTGTCGCTTTCTACATAAAAAAAAATCATGTCACATCCCAGGCATATACACGCCTTAGCTATATAATTTCAGTTTCGTAGAACTTTTCGCTTTTGAGCTTGGTTGTTCTCTCACACAAAGATAATTTTGTGAGACTCCATTGGTTGAACCCAGGAGACATCCATTTAAAATTTTGGAACGATCGCAATACTTGAATGTTGATGAAGTTCCTTTAAAGAAAAGACTTCAACTGCTTCGAGAATGTCTATTGTATTGACACCGACGGATCCGTAAGATATGCCGATATTGTCGTGTTTACAAAAGTCGGAGACACGGCTCTTGTCTTGGATCCGACGGTGAGAATTGAACGTAATGACCCAGAACAGGAAGGTGTAGTGGAAAGGGAAAAAAAGAAAATAGATGATTATTATTTTTTAAAACTTATTTATCCATTCAAGTGTTTCCTGTAACCGGTTTTTTTATTATATTTTCCTTTTAATCTACGTGTTGGTCTTATTCTCGTAAAATGTATCTATTTGTTTGCTCTTGGTAAACTGATCTACTGCTGTGACTATGAATGATGGTATGATCTCACATTACCGTCTAATATTGAATTTGTTTAGCGGGTCACTGAAGAGGATCTAGGAGGGTGAATTCCGGAGAGCGAATTTGTTGATCGGGTGAATTAAAAAAATGTGAAAGGGTGAAATTGGAGGAGCTGAAATGAGAAGGAAAAATAGGATGAATTGAAACATTTGTATTTGTTGTACAGACCGAAATTGAATGTAAAAGGAAACTGTAGGGGAAAAAAAATGTTTACTATATCTTATTATTGTATCTCTTTTTTTCTGATTATACCATGTATGTGTATTGTAAATATGTCCGATTACGGATTGATAAGTATGCTGTGTGAGATAGCTACCTGATGTATTTAGGCAGATTAGATAAATAAAGTATTTCTCTCTATATATATGCAAGTGAAACTAACAAACATTTAGGATATTCTAAAAAATATTTTTCTCACGTTTTTTTTTTTCTTGCTGCTCTGTACCCATGGTTGTAGCTTGATTATTCAACTCTAAAACATCTCTCTGTTTTATGTTAGAGTGCGATTGGTAATTGCGTTATCCGGCTGCAGCAGATAATTATTTATTCTGTAGCCGTGAGTCAACCCTGTGATTCAGGAATTATTTAGGGGCCCACCTCCACGCAGCATCATATTTTTTAATTAAATATATTTATTGAAATTTACAACTGTACGTTATAATATATTCAGTAAATTTGATCTTAGTTAAAATGGAGTGATACAAGCGTGTAGAGAACTACCCATTAGTAGCACTCTAATGATGTTTTTAGGCTAGAAGATCTCGTGGCCATCTTCTTTTTAGGCACCTCGGAGGATTGTCAGGAATAGAAGAGGATACAAGGTTAGAAACTAGTGGGTTTTAGTTGTTAGGTAGTGTATAATGGAAGGAATGATGTCTGGTTCGGATTAAATCGGTTATTTTGCTAACATTAAGGTCTTTATTGATGATTTAATTAAAAAAATAATAAAATCAAATATTCATTATAAATGACTTTTATGATAATAAAGAAAAAAGATTAAATGCACAACAGACGCTAATACATGCAAGTCACAGCCTGTATTTGTATTCGCCTGTGACGAGATTGAAACTTGCGTGTTTTTGTTCGGTGTTTGTTCTCCATGAGTTAGTTCGTTGGGTGTTTGAGTTGGTTCCTTGGTCGGTAGGCGGATAAACAGATGTGTGTGTCTTCGAGTGTGCTAAGGTATAATTAACTGTATGTATAAGAGCCACAATGTACACCATTCGCACCGCAACTTCTTAACCAACTTTTCATTCCTTATTTTATTTGACGTTGAATAATCAAAATTTAAATATTACCAACTTAGAAACTTTGCAAGGAATTCTTTTTTTTTTCTACAAATCATTTTGTTGAGTTTTATTAGAAACAGTACCTTTATTTCAATGTAATGCTCTGACACAAAAATAATTATTAGTAATGGATCCATAAAGTGTAGAACTAAAATAAGTAAAAACTGATTTATTGGTGCCAACGTTTCAGCCAGAATTTCTAGCCTTCATCAGAGCTAAGGACAAAAAACAAGATAAACATGAAAATACTCACCGCAGTACCATTGCTATTTGTTATCTTGTTTTTTGTTCTTACCCCTGATGAAGGCTAGAAATTCTGGCTGAAACGTAAACACAAATAAATAATTTATAACTTATTTGTGATATATTGTGACCGCAATTATCTTATTCTTAACTTCTTATCTTCTCCTCATATACAGGGTGTTTCAGGGTTAAGTGGCAAACAGAAAATATATTCTGCAAAAGTCTCTTACAAACTGATAAATGTTATTAACAATTCCCAATCCTAATTCCAAATAGTATTAATCCTTATGTTGTCAATAGTTTTATACAGTTAGGGATAAAAGACCATATTAATAGTCTATCTAATCCATCTACTAAACAAAGCGTTTGTGGACCCACCTTCACTTTGTACAACATTTAATATGAATTTAATGTTTAAATTTAATCAATAAAGTAGTCGGGAGAATTAAATAAATTTTATTTATTCCATATAATCCATAACAATATAAATCTTTAGGTGTCAATATCTCCTTAACAAAGCGTTTGTGGACATAACTTCAGAGAAAATCTTATTCTTGTTTTCAGATCGTTAGATTATATTTTCAGTTTGGCCACTTAGCCCTGAAACACCCAGTATGTTATCCACGATGAACACTCGGTAAATATGTATAAATAACGCGTCACTCAAACCTGAAAAGTGAAAATGATTACGATCTCATTTTCATTTATCAGGGTTCTTTCACAGAAGTCTTTTTTTTTTTTCTTTTTACCTTTGACTCCAAATATTGAATGCAATATTTCCCCAAAACGTTTCCTTGCAAATTAAAAAACTTTTCTTTTATTTTTATAAAATATTTATTTATTGCTATTTACAACTGTACATTATAATACATTTAGTAAATCTGATCTTAGTTAAATTGGAGTGTTACAGGCGTGTAGAGAAACTA
>NW_027115598.1:247882-255277 GCF_000696795.3 Halyomorpha halys
TACGAGCAGTTTCTTGTCTTTTTAGTCTTGTGTGAGGATTCCATGTCAGTCGTTTGTCGAGATGTAGTCCTAAGTAACGGATCTGTTCGACAGGAATAATTGGGGTATTATTAAAGGATATTGTAGGGGAAGAGGGTTTACGTCGAAGGGTAAATGTGATTTGGTGGGATTTATTGGAATCCATTAATTTTATTTTTTTTTTAATAACGTTTATTTTATCTTTTATTAAGAATTATTATTTTAATCTATTTATTTTATCTTATTTTTGTGTTTTATTTATAACATTGTATATAGTTGGGGGTATCTTTTGTACGAGACTATACCTCCCACCCCCATAATCAATTGTTACATTAACCATGTAAGGCCCAACAGGCCGATCTCGTATTAAATAAATAATATATTAATTGGAGTCTATCATAATCCACAGTGTTCCATCTTCTGCATCTTTCGACTGACTTTACCGGTCAAATAAAAAAAAAAAAAATCCGTAATTCATAAAACCATCTCGGCCTATCTCTCGAAATTCCTAACGTTGAAACGATTAATTAACTTTTAATGGATCCTTTAATTTCAGGCCTCCTTCTTAAAAGTTTTTAAAAATCATTTCGTCAAAACTTTTCATGAATAAGGAAAAAAAAGGTCCTTTCCTTTGAACAAATTAACATATTTTCTGTTTTATGGAATGAGAGCCTTCATTGATTCGTGGCTCATTGCCATTAGAATTGCTGGCACAAGTCAGCTTAGTTCAAAAAAGTTTTTAAAACTGAATATCAATTCGTTGATTATCAAGCTCAACAAATTCACATGTTCAATTCAGGCATTGCGATGCTATTTCTTCAACTATACTAAAGCAACTTTTACACGATCTTATTGAGTCAGTATTAGTAAATATTATTGTGGGATATTGAGGGAAATTCTACCGTACAATTACAGGAGCGATCTGGGACCAGAACATTAATCCGTCATCTGTCGCTTTTAATCTCGATTTAAAGTCGATTTTAATCTCTTGAACGTATTTTTTAAAATATAAAATTTTGATTTAGATTAGGTTAATTTAAGCATAACAAAAAAAAGTATTTTGACACAAAAACAAATTATTTTTAAAAAATCACAAAAACAAATATAATTATAAAATAGTAATAAACATAATATAACATTTTACATAACAGACAAAGTTATAAAAATAATCAAATTACAGATATATCATATTATAACAACATAACACTAAACTTTTAAAAAAATGCTCAACCTAAAGAAATCTTTTGCGCACAACTGGTGCATGTGAAAACCATATGACTGGGGCATATTGGCCTTGTACATTGATGGCAATTATGTTTGTTTAGAATGCCTGAATACAACCCAAAAATTTACAAAAAATAGCATTCATACGGTGCAGCGATGGAGTGAAAACATGGAAAGACAAATTTTTATTATAAAGACCTCCCTAACATACACTTATAGTATCGAAATACAATTCATAGTAAATAATTCGTCCTTAATGAAGTTCCTACCTCTTCAAGCCTACGTTTCCCTAGTTCTGGTAATGTATTCCCTGGAGGAAAAAAACATTTTTAAGGAGTAAATACACTTGTCGCACGTAAGAATAATCCTTACAACTTGAATATTTTTATAGCAGCTTTAGTCACGCGTGAGATAATGTCTCACGAGAAAGGTATATTGTCAGGGAAAGAGGGAAAGAAGCTTACCCAGAGCTGCTAGAGTGGTGGAGGGGACGAAGTATAGAACAACTTCTTTTCCTCAGTACTACAGGTGTTGAGTAGTAGTATTTCAAATTCCTTCAATTATCCACCACTTCTATCAATAATCACCTACAGTTAGTTCTCATACTCTCCCACTTTCACATGCCACATAAATATGTTCATATGCTACAGATAAGGGTCATCATCTTAGAAAAAATATCATTAGTTGAACGTGGATGTCGAAGGACACAATAGGAGACAAGTTATATAAAGTAGTCAGCAAATAGTAGTTGTACACATTATGTTATATAGTCTGTATTTTCTATCTCTATATAAATAAATTAAAGTATCTTATAAAACCCAGGGTTGCATTGTATAACTATTCCTTTGACTATAGATTGTCCCTGACTTTTAAATAAAAAGTAAAGCAGTCATTATAAGTAAATAAATTGAAAATATTACAAAATGTAGTAATCATATTTATTGATGAAATATCTGGTGCGCGCATCTCACAAATTTCACATACAACCTTTCTATGTTATATTTCTTTATTATTCAGAATGATAATGAATATAGATTTCATATAGGTAAATGTAGTATAGAAGTGGTAAGGCACTTCGCTACGAATCCAAGACCTGGATTCGAATCCGGTTGTGAAAGATAATTGTTTATACTGTTACTGTAGCTGTGTGTTATCAATGTGGGTTAGAAAGCCGCCAGCTTCATAAAGTAAGCGCATATAATAGGGTAAATATTTTTTTTAAATTATTTATTTAATGTAATTTACAACTGTACAAAATAATACAATAGGTAAATATGTAGTATGGTTCATATACACTTGAAAATCTTGGGAAGGAACCACCCATTGGTGGTACTTCGAACATTAATTTAAATTAGAAGGTCCCGTAGCCATCTTCTTTTCAGACGCCTCGGAGGATTATCAGGGATTGTTAAGGATGAAAGATTAAGAATTGATGGGTGGGATGGTTAAGGAGTTTGTAATAAAAAGACGCATATGTGTTTTGGGTCAAATCTGCAACGAATGGGATGTTAAGGTCTTTGTGAATGAGTTTATTTGTGACGTAATAAGGAGCATCAAGGATTTTATGTAGGATTTGGGTAAATATTCAATGGTCGAACGTGATTTGGATCAAATCACCTCATTGCACAATCGTTGGTCTAGTAACAGAACATTCTAGTACTACAGATTAACATATATTACATTAACATGTATACACATACAAACTAAAATCTAATTATTGTACTAACTACCAGGGAAAAGAAAAAAAAACATTATTCTTATATATCTTAAATTAATCCTCTGCTAATTACTATTAAAAGTATGAGATAAACATAATTTGAATTGCTTAAAAATTTTGATAGAAACTTATTTATTTTCCTATTGTTAAAAATATTCATATTTAAGGGTACTCTGAGTATTTAAGGGTGAAAATAGCGAATAGTAACTTAGTTCCTTCCTAGAATATAACACTTTAACAAAATATAACAAAGTGGCGTACTGTTGAATGAGGTAGTAAGAGATTGGAAATAATCCTTTTCCCCTTTATTTATAAGTTAAATTATAGTTATATTTGGATTAAGGAGAAAATGAAGAAGTGAATTTTCGTCGATATCTTGAATTACATATTTTGTTCAAAAACAGCACTTCACTTTATTATATACTACATATATAGGTAATTCAAAGTAAAAATAATTAACATATATCCATAACAGACATTGTAGGCTTTATAATTAAATCAATGGTTCGAATATTCTTTGAAATTTACCAGCCTTTGATATTAATCAGATCAACTTAGGCGATAGTAGGTGGAATTGGACAGAAGATTGGACAAGAAGTGGACCGTAAGATGTAGATGGGAATATTAAAAGGGACCAAGGTCTCCCGGAGAGAGGCACCTCCATTCCGAGCTTGATGGCCGCAGAAGGACATGGCCCAGATATTGAACAGAGGATGTGGAATGAAGGTATCCGGTATCGATTGGATGAGCAAGAGGAAGGACATTCTGTGGTCAACTGGGTGGACAATGTCCTCGCCAACTGGGTCGGAAGGGGTCTTCGATTAAGGACCTTCTCTTCTTGGGGAGGATTCTACAAGAACCTCTACTGCTAAAGTACCTTAAGAGCCCTCGGTAGCGCTAAGTTGTTATTCAAGTTGGAACTGCTTTTATCCTGGATTTGGCAGGCTGCAACTGTTTTCAAAACATGAACGAATCCTAAAACAGTATGTTAGGGATAGAAGGGAGGGGGGAGTAGCGTAAACAAAAATTAAATATCAGACTGAAATTTTAAGAACCATCTATTTCATAGTTATTCGTTTTTCTTTAGTTATTTTGTAATCTACTCCATAAACTTTTAATGTCATTTTTTCTTCCTTATTTATTTTATCTAAACGGTTTTTCATATTTAGTTATAAATACTGTCAACTATTTCCGCTTTGTTTAACGTATTTTCTGTACATCATGACTTGTACCATCGGCCATCACATTCCGTATAATTCTTGACGGCAACTCCGCCCAAGTCAGAAACTATCTCCGTTGATTTAAACATTTTCTTTATTTATAATATTATTTAAATAAATAAAATTTTATCCATTTTAGACTCAAAAAATTTTTTTATATTTAGAAATCCGACGTTTCGGCCATCTTCAGGGATCTTAATACAATTTTAGAACTAAATCATTTTAAAAACCAACTTCATGCAGGCTATTCTGCCCAGATCAATCCAACAAATTACTCTGATTAGTCAATTTTCACATTAAAATAAAAATAAAAAGTATTTATCACAGTCTTCTTAGTTAAAAATTTATCACAACCATTTGTAACCTTCCTTCCCTACACTCCGATAGATAATTGAATAAAGATTTTTTGGGACTAAAATGGATACAATTTTATTTATTTAAACAATTTTTAATTTTTCTTCCTTCTTCTCACCCTCACACATCTCCTCCCTCTTTTTCCCCACGTCATTCCCTTCTCCGGACATTCTATATATATTTTAGCTTATTTCTTTTTACTCGTATGAATTATTGTGCATCTTTTATCCCTTGTATCATATATCCCGTTATCGTTCTTGCCCATTTTATCACTATATTAATTTTTATTATTTCACCATTTATATACGTCTAACTTTTAGTATCTTAATATAAATTATTCATTATTAATTTCTTCTTTATTTATTTTTTCTTTACGTGAGCACTGTTTGATTTTTAGTAACTTTTTTTATTATTTATTTTGTATAATTTTTACCTATACAATATTATATTTTATCTTCTATTTGTATCATCTACTATCTACATAATTTATTGTTATATATGTTTTCATGTTTGTTTGTAATTATTTCATTTTTATTTTTCTAAGAATTATGATTGTTATGTCGTTCTTACTTTTTAGCCACGGTGAAGACCTGCATTTTAGGTCGAAACATCGGTACAAATAAATAAGTTTTGTTTATACTAGTCTACGGTCAACTATTAAAACCTTATTAACTTTTTTAACGTTTTAACATCCGCCATTTTTTATTCCCCCTATCTGTACTTGGTAGACTTACTAAATTTGAATAGTACTTATATATAGATTTCATTTACATTACAGAGATGAGAAAGTTTTTGTTAGTGAAACCATTTTTTTTTTTATAATGTATCAAATAAATCCATACAAAGTGTATTTTTTATTTTTATTTATTATTTTTTTCGCTTATAAATGAACTCATAATTTTAACAAATTAAATCATCATTTAAGATTACTGATGTTGGAATGAAATGAAAAATAGTTTATTACTAGACTAAGGACTAGATCAATTGAAACAATTATAAGGTAATCTTAATTTTACAACGTATATTGGCCAAAAAAATGTGGTCACACTCTTAATTATAACTTATATTAAAATTGTATATAAATAATTCTAGATACAGATATAAAAATAAATAAATAACTGAATAAATACATAATAAACAAATTGAATTTGGTGAATGACACAAATCTTCCTTGTTTAATTGTAATAATTTATTTCATATAATCAACAACAACGTTTCGGGAATATCCCCCATCTTCAGGTTGCTATAAAACCAAATTCAACAAAACTTTTAACATGTGCTTACAACATTACTAATATATCATATATACTTCAAAAATATTTATAAAATATTTACCTGATAAAAATATCCTATATATCACATATAATTATCTCCTATTTTGTCATTATTACTAATATTTAATAATATTATTGTCATTTAATGAATAAAAAACTACTATTAACAGTTATACATTTTTAGGAGAATAATTACCTTCCTGAAGTTATTATAACTATAATAATATTATCTTTCATTATTATAACAACCATATAGACTATAAACAATTATCTCCTACCTCTATTACCACAAAGATGAACAGTTAACAATTTTTCAAAAACCATTATTTTATTATATAAAACTATTTTTTTAAAAAATATAAACAATTTTTTTATACAATAACAAATGACTAAACTAATTCTAGATTATATAAATCCACATAAAAACAAATAACAAAATGGCAGTTACATCTGTAATAGGATAATACCGGATTAGATTGGTGAAGTAAAAGTTTTGGGACATGATGTATGCTAGAGGGAATGGAGTTCCAGTGATATACAGCTTGGGTAAAAAATTATTTATCAAACGCAGCAGTTCAGTAAGGTTGTGGGTATATGTCAGATAGACGGGACCTGGCAGTACGAAATTGAATTGCAGATTTTCTAGGATATGGGAGAGGCGTTGAGAACCAATTGCTTGGAATAGAAAGGAAGCTAGGAAATACTGGCATCGGAAGGATGGATAGAGCCACTTCAGCCCAGTATTACAGCTATTTGTGTATCTCTGATGATCTCGAAAATAATTCGTACTGCGCAATTCATAAGTTTAAGTTTTGATTCGAGATTACCCGAGAGTCCACCATATACTAGGCAGCCATAGTCAAAGTTGGGGGAAAGAAGAGAGGAAACTATGACGGGTTTTAAATGGGAAGAAATATGAGTCTAAATCCTCAGTAAACAAATGTGTAGCAGACCAGAATACGACTTATGAACAGCCATGTTAGAAGACTCATAGGACCTGACGAAAGGATAATGGGAAGATAGAGATATAATTGCCCTTAATAATTTCTGTAATATGACACACTCCCCTGCAGAAATTAGTTAGGACTATCGAAAGTACAATGCAATAAATATAATTTATATAATTTTTCTATTTTCTGCATCATATTTTGGTTTATCAGTTTCTTTTTGTATTTTCATTGTTTATGTTTCACTCAAAAGCCATTCTATTCCTCACCTATATCTATAATGCTACATAGATGCATGCATACATACATACTCCGATCCACATATTTCCCTGACCCTTGGAAAATGTCTATAACAAAAATGTTTCCCAAACCCTCCAAGCCACTTGAATATCCATCTTCCTACCGTCCTATTTCGCTCCTGCCCATTATGGGCAAAATCATAGAAAAACGCTTATCAAAACGCCTCTATCCAATCCTTGACTCATATCATGTTATTCCTGATCACCAGTTTGGATTTAGAACATCTCATTCTACCATACAACAGAGTCATCGAGTGGTTGATGTCATATCTTCCACATTGGAGCGCGGTATGTACTGCACGGGAGTCTTCCTCGATGTTGAACAAGCTTTTGATCGAGTCT
>NW_027115598.1:256177-267592 GCF_000696795.3 Halyomorpha halys
AATGGGTGGTTCCTTCCCAAGATTTTCAAGTGTATATGAAACATACTACATATTTACCTATTGTATTATTTTGTACAGTTGTAAATTAAATTAAATAAATAATTACAAAAAAAAATGTTTCACTCCACTTATACACCCCAAATCACCTTGAATGTTTGAAAAAAAATATGATTTCTGGTCCTACGACTTTCATCGAAGGTTTGTTACAAACCTAGCTCATATCTCTTTTTATCAGATCTCTTATAAAGTTATGCCACAAATTTTAGTTGTCAGATGTGTCACGGTTACAGGAAAGCAGCCAAGCCTACAATATGCCGGGCGACAACCAGCAGATGCTGATAAATGCAATTGTATTAAAATGTAAATGCCCATGATAAATATTGCAGACTGACTCAATTATAGCATATATAAATATTAATATTATCCCGGTTGGGGGGAGGGGAGGTAGGCTTTGTGGCGGGGTCTTACTGTCCTACCCGCCCCCCCCCCCCTTTGCTTCCTATAGCAAGGGATTTATATTTCCCGTTACATGGTTTCCAACTTATTTTTATCTTTATATTGCAGGATATTTTTCTTTTATTCCTTCTTCAGCAATCCAAAATTTATTTGGCAAAGTACTATCATTATTTGTACTCAAGGTTTTATTCAAGATAAAAAAATTTAAAAAAGTGTAACTGTTGAGTATATAGCTTAAACGATGAAAAATATTTCTAGAACTGAAATTGAAGTTTTAATAAAGTCATCAACCTTGCTAGTGTTATTTACGGATGCCTAACCTGGCCTCTTACATTAAGAAAAGAACAGCATATTGTTATTTTTTGAAAATAAAGAGTTCCTTAAAATATTGAGATGTAAAAGGATGAGTGAGCCGGAGAATTTAGAAGGCTACAAAACGCTGAACTGAGGGAAATGCACCCGGAAAACATTATTCAGGTATTGCTGTGAATCAGATAGGTGGTTAAAAAACTTGGTAACAAATGGATCTCTGAAACGTTAATATTTACTGAACTTACGGGTAAAAGTCCTAGGTTTTGAGCAAAGCGTAGGTGGGTGGATTGCATTAAGACTGATATAGTATATTTGAGCTAGAACGGGTGTTACTGAACGGATGTATGCAAAAAGTGATCGGTGTTATTAAATCTTTATTTATTTATAAATATTACAATATTCCACAAAGTTGTGGGCAATAGGTAATAGTGATGACTGATCATATTCATACTAAAATAAAAAATAAAATCTCTCTTAAAATATATACAATTAGAAGGATAAAGAAAATGAATATAATTAAACTATTCACATGAAAAAATAAAATAATAATAAAAATAAATAAATAAAATAATCTCTAGTCACATTTACACTCTTATATACAAAATTTACACTATCGGCCTGATAATACAAGAGCCCAAGAGGAGAAAAAAGGCAGTTATCTCACTCCAATTTTTGATTACTTTAATGAAAACCATCTATAATTACTATTCAAAATTGATGAGTCTGCCAAGTATAGGAAAGGGGAATAAAAAATGGCGGCTGTTTGAAAGTGATAGAAAAATTTAATATTCCATTCAGAGCTCTAAATCTTAAAAAGTAGGAACAACACAAGAAAACCTAAGAGAACGTCATTTAAAGATGAGCAAATTTTCTAAAATATGAGCCCTAAAAGAGTTATTTACGTTAAATAGTTCTCGAGATTTAGCTTTTTGAAAAGCTTAATCTCGAGAACTATTCATTCAACATTCCATAAAAATGTTGTATGGGACGTACTGAAAATCAGTAGTTTATTATTTTGATATATTAGTAGTGAATTTATTTTGAAAAACCTATATCTCAAAAACCATTTGACGTACAGATGTCTGTTAGCACTAAAATTAAAGCTAGTTTAATGAGATATAAAGTAGTTTATGATGTTTATCTTCGTAGGAGTAATAGTTTTCATGAAATTTGCTAATATAAATTGATTTATAGTTGTTCGGACAAATTTTTATTTGCCAAATTTATATTCATATGTGAATATAATAAAAACTACTACCCCTACGAAGATAGTTGCCATAAACTACTTTATAGTAAGTTTAATTTCCCTTTATTTCGAGTGTTGGCAGACATATGTGCGTCTAATGGATCTAGAGATATATTTTTTCAAATATCCAACATTTTTTACGAACAACTAGAAATTAAAATTTTGAGATTTTGAATAATGTGCTCTTAGGTTTTCTAGTGTTGTTGGTACTTTTTAAGATATAGCTCCGAATGAAAAATTAGTGTTTTTTAAGGTTTTGAAACAGCTGCCATTGTTCCCCCCCTTGGCAAACTTGGCAGACTCTACAATTTTGACTGTTAATTATACATAGTTTTCATTAAATCTAGTAATCAAAAATTGGGGTGAGATAACTGCCTTTTTTACTATGAGGATCCCTGAGCTCACTCTATCCCCCAGGTGTGAGGGGTAGAGCAGAGCTCAAGAGATCCCAGCGCATCACCGGTAGTGACTCAGTGGAGGCTATTGGTGCTATTGTCATCGGACCTTCGGATTCACTAATCTTTTAAATAATAAGATAAAATAATAATTCTTAAGAAGAGACAAAGAAAAAAAGTTAATCACAAAAACAATGACATCCATGGTTTTTAATAAAATAAATAATTGACTGCTAATGGGAAAAAAGTTAAATTAAAAAAAAGTTAATGAGAAAAATAAACAAAATGGTAGTAATGCCAATAATAGAAACGATAAATATAGAACTCGTAACATTTATTTCCACCTTCCCCTGCCTTACAAGCAATACAGGTGAGCAGCAGCAGTTGGATGTTACGTATCCATCATCAAACTACTGTTAATAAATTAATTTACAATTTAATGACAGTACAGTTTTCTTACAGGTTTCATTGGTTTTCAGTCTTAAGGTTCAGTCTTCTCTTCAGTCCGGAGGCATTCCAAGGGCTGGTCTTCTTCTTTGACGAACATTGAAATGGCTTGGTCCAATAATTGTTTTCCATCCTTATTCAAATTCTTTGTAATTACCCATATTACAAAGAAATTGAATACGGAGTCTGCCAAGTATACCAAGGGGGGAAAGAATGGTGGCTGTTTCGAAACCTTAAAAAACACTAATTTTTCATTCGGAGCTATATCTTAAAAATTACCAACAACACTAGAAAACCAAAGAGCACATTATTCAAAGTAGAGTAAATTTTCTGAAATATTAGCCCTAATCATGTCCAATAGTTCTCGAGATAGCTATATAGCTTTTAAAAAAGCAAAATTTCTAAAAATCGACTGAAAGATTAGTAGTTAGTTAATTTATTTTGAGAAGTCTATATCTCAGGAACTATGTGACATACAAATGTCTATTAGCACTCAAATCAAAGCTAGAATAATGGACTATGAGGAGGTTTATGCTCTTTACCTTCGTAGGAATAGTAGTTTTCATGATATTTGCTAAAACAAATTGATTTATAGTTGTTCGGACAATAAGTTTGATATATGAAAAACTTCATTTCAGAAACCATTGGACGTACAGATGTCTGCCAGCACTAAAATTAAAGGTTGTTAAATTTACTATAAAATAGTTAATAATGTTTACCTTTGTAGGACTAGTATTTTTTATGACATTTGACAAAATAAACTCACGAAATTTTAATTTCTAGTTGTTCGTATAAAATGTTGGATTTTTGAAAAAATATATCTCTAGATCCATAAGACGCACATATGTCTGCCAATACTCAAAATAAAGGAAATTAAACTTACTATAAAGTAGTTTATGGCACTTATCTTCGTAGGGGTAGTAGTTTTTATGATATTCACATATGAATATAAATTTGGCAAATAAAAATTTGTCCAAACAACTATAAATCAATTTATATTAGCAACTTTCATTAAAACTGTCACTCCTACGAAGATAAACATCATTAACTTCTTTATTGCTCATTAAACTAGCTTTAATTTTAGTGCTAATAGATATCTGTACGTCAAATGGTTTTTGAGATATAGGTTTTCAAAATAAATTCATTAACTACTGATTTTTCAGTACGCCCCATAAAACATTTTTATGGAATGTTGAATGAATAGTTCTCGAGATTAAGCTTTTCAAAAAGCTAAATCTCGAGAACTATTTAACGTAAATAACTCTTTTAGGGCTCATATTTTAGAAAATTTGCTCATCTTTAAATGACGTTCTCTTAGGCTTTCTTGTGTTGTTCCTACTTTTTAAGATTTAGAGCTCCGAATGAAATATTAAATTTTTCTATCACTTTCAAACAGCCGCCATTTTTTATTCCCCTTTCCTATACTTGGCAGACTCATAAATTTTGAATAGTAATTATAGATGGTTTTCATTAAAGTAATCAAAAATTGGAGTGAGATAACTGCCTTTTTTCTCCTCTTGGGCTCTTGTACTATCAGGTCGATAGTGTAAATTTTGTATATAAGAGTGCAAATGTGACTAGAGATTATTTTATTTATTTATTTTCATTATTATTTTATTTTATTCATTTATTTTTTCATGTGCATAGTTTAATTATGTTCATTTTCTTTATCCTTTTGATTGTATATATTTTAAGAGAGATTTTATTTTTTATTTTAGTATGAATATCAGTCATCACTATTACCTATTGCCCACAACGTTGTAGAATATTGTAATATTTATAAATAAATAAAGATTTGATAACACCGATCACTTTTTGCATACATCCGTTCAGTAACACCCGTTCTAGCTCAAATATACTACATCAGTCTTAATGCAATCCACCCACCTACGCTTTGCTCAAACCCTAGGACTTTTACCCGTAGGTTCAGTAAATATTAAAGTTTCAGAGATCCGTTTGTTACCGAGTTCTTTAAACACCTATCTGATTCACAGCAATACCTGAATAATGTTTACCGGGTGCATTTCCCTCAGTTCAGCGTTCCCTCAGAAGGCTACAATTCTAAATTCTCCGGCTCACTCATCCTTTTACATCTCAATATTTTAAGGAACTCTTTATTTTCAAAAAATAACAATATGCTGTTCTTTCCTTAATGAATGTTTCTTTTTTAAAAGCTAAATCTCGAGAACTATTTAACGTACATAACACTTTTAAGGCTCATATTTTAGTAAATTTGCTCATCTTTAAATGACGTTCTCTTAGGTTTTCTTGTGTTGTTCCTACTTTTTAAGATTTAGAGTGCCGAATGAAAAATTAAATTTTTCTATTGCTTTCAAACAGCCGCCATTTTGTATTCCCCTTTCCTATACTTGGCAGACTCATAAATTTTGAATCGTAATTATACATAGTTTTCATTAAAGTAATCAAAAATTGGAGTTCCAATTCCATTCCATTTGGCCAACATTCCAGAGGCTGGTCTTCTTACAGGTTTCATCAGTTTTCAGTCTTAAGGTTCAGTCTTCTCTTCCGTCCGCAGACATTCCAGAGGCTGGTATTCTTACAAGTTTCATCAGTTTTCAGTCTTAAGGTTCAGTCTTCTCTTCCGTCCGCAGACATTCCAGAGGCTGGTCTTCTTACAAGTTTCATCAGTTTTCAGTCTTAAGGTTCAGTCTTCTCTTCCGTCCGCAGACATTCCAGAGGCTGGTCTTCTTACAGGTTTCATCAGTTTTAAGTCTTAAGGTTCAGTCTTCTCTTCCGTCCGCAGACATTCCAGAGGCTGGTCTTCTTACAGGTTTCATCAGTTTTCAGTCTTAAGGTTCAGTCTTCTCTTCCGTCCGCAGACATTCCAGAGGCTGGTCTTCTTACAAGTTTCATCAGTTTTAAGTCTTAAGGTTCAGTCTTCTCTTCCGTCCGCAGACATTCCAGAGGCTGGTCTTCTTACAGGTTTCATCAGTTTTCAGTCTTAAGGTTCAGTCTTCTCTTCCGTCCGCAGACATTCCAGAGGCTGGTCTTCTTACAGGTTTCATCAGTTTTCAGTTTTAAGGTTCAGTCTTCTCTTCCGTCCGCAGACATTCCAGGGGCTGGTCTTCATCTTTGACGAACATTGAAGTGGCTTGGTTCAATAATTGTTTTCCACCCGTATTCACATTCTTTGTAATACGGGTAGTTTTCTTCGCTTACTTGCCGAGGGAAGTCGTTCTCTGTGAGGGCCTACGCCTCCACCCTACCCAACGGTCGTTTCCTTCAGCAATCTAGAACTCATAACAAGATAAATATATTGCTATGTATGTTTATTATGTATAGTAGTATATAATGTGTAATAGGATCGGTCACTTCAGTAGTTTACTGTTTTATTTATTTCTGTATTTGTGTGGATTCTAATATTGCTTGGTCTATTATAATTGGGATTTTAAATTTGAATTTGAGAAGATGGCCTCGAGATTTTCTTCTCTAGAAATGTTATTGGAGTTCTATCAGTGGGTAGATTCTCCACATGTCTTCATCATGTTACTATGTCACCTACAGCAAATTTACTTGTTGTATATATGTGTAAATATCAATAAATAAATTATTAAAAAAAAATTTGAATTTATGATTTGAAGTTATAATATGATGTACCAAGTCATATTTACATTTTAACAACTTGCAACTTGTCGCCTTATTCTTGTGTCCATTTTTTTAGATGTTTCACACACACACACATATATGCTTTCACAATTGAGCCCGTTTATCAAATTTTGTTTACCTAATTTATCTAACTTATTATTATTGGAGTTTTTTTTTCACGTATATACATATTGTGGGGGCTCCTTCGAATTCCTCTCGTATTCAATCCTTACAATCCAAAATCCTACGTAAAATCCTCAATGCTCCTTACTTTGCCACAAATAAAATCATACATAAAGACCTTAATGTTCCCTATGTAACTGATCTAGCCCGAACCAGATATCACTTCTTCCATTATAAACTCTCTAACCACTCAAACCCCTTAGTTTCTAATCTTGCATCCTCTCCCATTCCTGACAATCCTCCGAGGCGCCTGAAAAGGAGATGGTCACCAGACCAGCTAATGTAAAATGTCATTAGAGTGCTACCAATGGGTAGTTTATCTACACGCCTGTAACACTCCAGTTTAACTTCCAGATTTACTAAATGTATTATAATGTACAGTTGTAAATAGCAATAAATAAATATTTAAAAAAATATATATATACATATTGTATCACGTATCGGTTAGGCTTTTTTGGGAGTTTTGATTTTCTTTCTTCCCATCGCAGTTTTGTGATCCTCGGCTGCCATTCTTTTCTTTCTTCGGACCACTTCGTACCTCTTTTTATTCTCTTCCAATATTGGTGAGATTTTTCAATGTTTTCTTATACTTATCTCTAACTAGACAGTCGGTATCTGAAATTTTAAATCTTTTTAATTCCTCTCTCATTTGCCTCGTGTATCCTCCCATGTTTTTGTAGCTAAACATTTTTTTAAAGTTCTTCTTATTCAATCTTTCCTCCTTCATCCTCTTCACGTGCCCATAGAACTTCAGCCTTCTGATTCTCCTCTCGGTTTCCAGGTCTTTGATTTTTCTGTACATCTCTTCGTTAGACCTTAGTCTTTAACCTTCTTGTGTTTTCTTGGGCCCATAGATTTTTCTTAAGATCCTTCTTTCTATTTTAAGCAGCTTTTCCAAGTTGGGTAAGCATGTGGTCTCTTCCCCGTATAAAATCGCAGGTCTTACCACAACGTTGTAATGCCTTAGCTTTGCATTAGAGGAGAGGTTCTTCTTATTGTAAATTTTAGGTATTTGAAAGCTTAAATTTTCTAATTTGGTGGTTCTCTCTCGGTTGCTCTATTTCTCAGAAACGTTGTGACAAATTATTTCTCCCAAGTACTTAAATTTTCTGGTCACTTTTATTTTTCCATATTCAGTGTTTATTATTTTTTTCTTGAAATTTACTTCAGTAGTCTAAAGCTCTCTTTTTCGTATGGTATTTGTAGGCTTGATTTTTCTGCTATTATTTGTAGGGTATCTATTTGACTAATAGCTTCTTTCTCTGATTCTGCTAACAGTGCGAGATCTTCGGCAAATGCCAAACAACTCACTTTTATATGATCGTTTTTGTTACCTACTATGGCTCCTGAGTTTTTTTTTTCAGAATTCCGTTTATCCAGGACTATATTGAAACTGGAGTTTTTAATTATTATTTAAAACGATTTTTATTTTATTTTGGTCTTAATCCTGTAATGGTTCATTGATTTTCTCAGTCAGACATACATACCAATATTGTAATTTGAAAAATTTATATTATTATTATCTAATATTTTTCTGTTGTCATTTTTAATTTATCTTCTAATTTGAACGTTGGTATCTTCTCAGCGAAATTCAGTGATTTTTTTTTGGGGGGGGGGATTGTTGTTTTGCTTCGTTGCTTCGCCTGTTTGTGAATATTCATACTATTTACTGTTTTATTTTTGGGATTATTCTGTACTTCTGTAAATTCTGTACTTTACACTTACTTTCAAGTACAACCAAACTTTGAGGCATTTTTAATGAACTACAAATCCACCTCTCCTCACAGGAACCGAAACCAGGAACCATAGTAATCGAAAGACAGGCATACCCCGAAGATCGGACCGGAAGTTATAGGGGCAAATAGATAAGCCTTATCATGGAGGCAGTTGGATTTTGGCAAAGGTTCTTCGCCTTTGTCCTGGAGATTTGGTGTCCTGAGAAGGGACCTCTTGCCAACTCAGCTAAGCAGGATAGGATAGCTCCCCTCCGTATATCGGGATTGCAGTTTGTGCTTTTCAATATATTTATATAATATATTTTTTTAAGCAAAATGGTCACAGTTAGGAGTAGAAATACGGGCAATTTCAGTGATATAAATAGGGGAGAAAACACTTTTGAACAAGTAGATAGGTGTAAGTATTTAGGTTCTACAATCAAAATCATAGCTAGAAGAGATCTGAAATTATTATCGAATCTAAATAATGTATTATATTTTTGTAAATATCACTTCAATGTAAGTATTATTCAAGATACAAATTGTAAGTTCATTAGAGGTTATATTTAATCTAAAATACTACTTAAAGTAACTAGAAACGTTATGGTTTCGCCTTTCAGTTTGAGAACGATATGCAGAATTATATACGATAGAAAATAATGGCTTCAGTGAAAAAAATAATCCGTGTTCTTATTGTTTAACACAGATCTATAAATAAGAACAGTATCAGGAAAACTGTTAGAAACTAAGCATCAGCGATACATTTAATATTTTTAGTTAATAGACAACAATTTGGAATATACTAACACAAATATTTAAATATTTCTAAATTCTGCAGAACGGAAATCCGGGCTAGTTGAAAAAAATTCCGGTAGAATTAAAGTATTACTTCTTGGCAAATTTGTTATTTATACTGAAATGAAATATATTCCGTTCTTGTTTTTATAGTAATTAATAGTAAAAATGCTTTCAACAGCAGAATACGTGATAATTTTAAAAACAGTTAAAAAGTGTGAATCCCTAAACTAACGTTCTTTGTTTATTTCTAAATGACGTCACATATGAAACCATCATAGTGATCATCATCCCTTTTATTTAGCTACCTTTTGCTTCACCAATCTGACCCATTATTATAATAGTACAGATATTTTTAATTACCTTTTTGTTTTTTGTTTTTTTATTTAGTCAGTTAGTTTTTTAATTAATCTATATTTTCTCCGTGTATAAGTTACAATAAAGTGTGGCAACACCGTTTTATGGCCAATAAATCTTATTATAAAATTTAAATTATCTTTTTAATTGTTGTAAAGGGGCCTATTCCCAAAATAATAAACTATTTTTCATTAAAAATGTTAGTTTTTAAACCTTAATGTAAAATATAATCTAATATATCTATATTAAAAAAAAACATATGGTTAGATTTCTGAATTGAAATAATATTGTTCTATTATAATATTAACATTATTTAAATTTGTTTTTCTATATCATCAAATACCCTATTGGAGAACATTCATGATTATTAAGTGGAGAATAAACAAAACATTATTTATTCATGCCGACGTTTCGACCTGAGTTTGAGGTCATCAGGGAGTTTGCTGGCTGAACTGAATATAAGTAAAATATAAATATTATAATTACAATAACTATATATAAAAAAAATACTAACTTAGCTCTTACTATAAGTATTTTAGTAATAAATAAGAGCTGCTCCATTTCATACTTGACTATCAGAAATTGAGTTTAGCCAGTATCTCCCTCGCAAGCATGAAGACCGATGAAGACCTGAAACTGAAGGTCGAAACGTCGGCATGAATAATTATTTTTTTGTTTATTTATGTCTTTTTGCTTACCGCACTCCCCGTTCATCTTCTCCACTTATTAATCTATGATCAACTACCTCATTCATTATTATTATTATAGTAAGGGCTTAGAGACCTCCAAGATTTGATGGCAATACTAACAATCACTCTGTGCATACTTCTATTCAATGATTTTCGTTTGAATCCGATCTTCCAGATAAGTAATCCTCAAACCTACGCTTCAGTCCACTCCTCCGACGTTACCCATCGTTTCAGTGTTTCTTAACCTTACACGCCCATCTTTAAGAGGAGTTTATTCACTCCTTATTAATCAAGATGTTTTTCCCAACTTGATTTTTTTTTTAAATAATTTATTTATTGATATTTACAACTGTATACACATTTATACAACAAGTAAATTTGCTGTAAGTGATATTATGACATGATAAAAACATGTGGAGAATCTACCCATTGATAGAGCTCCAAAAACATTTGTAAAGGAGAAGATCTCGAGGCCATTTTCTTTTCAGACGCCTAGGAGGATTATTAGGTAATGAAGGAGAAGCCAGGTTAGAAACAAGTAGATTTGGGTGGTTGAGAAGATTATCATGAAAGGATCGGTATCTGGTTCTGGCCAAATCGGCAACATATGGAATATTGAGGTCCTGAGGGATGACTTGATTTGTGACAAAGTAAGGAGCATTAAGGATTTTACGAAGGATTTTGGACCGTAAGGATTGGATTCTGCAGGAATTTGATGGTTTAGTGGAGCCCCAAAGCTCAACTCCGTATGTCCAGATAGGCCTTATAATAGTCATAAATTGAATTTTTACATCCAAAAGTCATTCATATTTTTTTTTAGCTTAAATAAATATTTAGAACAAATTTAATTTATCTTTATGAGATTCTATCAGAATAGTTGTCTTCTGTCTATTTCTCAATCACTGTTATTGCTTAGTGAGATAAAGTACAATACACACTATTGTATTTTGCTCAAAACATTTGTTTAGTTCTTTTCTATTCTTATAAGACTCGAAATATATAAAAAAAATAAAAGCATCCCATTTCTTCAATACAAACACTTTTAGAAATCTCTCTTCCACTAAAAGCTTGAATAGTGCTCGGTCAGCTTTGTAATTTCTCTTTCAAAGAATCTTCTCAATGTTTTACTATTTTGTCATTGAACATATTTTGGATTAATAATTATGAGAGATAGTTGACCGTGGATGATAAATGAGGAGAAGATGGTTGGGGGT
>NW_027115598.1:268037-283816 GCF_000696795.3 Halyomorpha halys
AACCTGTTCGCTGAAAGGTTGAGCGCCTAATGGTGGCAGCCCAAATAGTGGTCAAACTTAGAATTAAAAATTAATTGGATTAAATTACAACAGTGATTCAATTTATTAATATAGAAGAAATTAAATAATGTAAAGTTAGTTCATAATTATAATATAACATTATAAACACTAATGTAAAAATTCTTATGAAAAATTATTTAAAAAAAATATTTATTGTAGTAAAAAATTATGTTCTAGCTAACAACGTTGGTAAAATAGTGTTATTCTTAGAAATAGATCTTTAAAAAGTTGTTTACCTTGGAATCTGTTTGCGTTGTAGCGTTCTATTTGGTGATAACTTTAAACAGAAACAGAAAATTGTAACATTGAACCCCTTTTTCTCAAAGTTAGGGTCAAAGTAGGAATTAAAACTTATTATACCAAGGTCACAATATATTTCTGACACAGTTATTGTAATAGAAATATATGGTTATAAAATAGTTATGGTTATCGGCTTCTGAAGTAGTAATAGTTATAGGATTTTGAAATGGTATTAGGTATATGGTTCTGAAATAGTTATTGTAATAGAAATAGTTATAGTTACAGGATTCTGATTATAGCTATAGGGATTTAAAATAGTTATTGCAATAGAAATAGTTATAGTTATAGGGTTCTGATTTTTAAATTTATTTATTGATATTTACAACTGTACATAAAATACATCAAGTAAATATGAGGAAATCATAATGGTATGTTACATGCATGCAGAGTAACAACCCATTGGTAGCACTCTAAAAACATTTTTACAATATAAGGTCTCGAGGCCATCTCCTTTTCAGACGCCTCGGAGGATTGTCCGGAATAAAGGAGGAAGAAAAATTAGAAACTAATGGGATTGAGTGGTTTGGGAGTTTGTAATGGAAGGATTGATATCTGGTTCGGGCTAGATCGGTTACAAATGGAACATTAAGATCTTTGTGGATGATTTTATTTGTGACAAAGTAAGGCAGCATTTAGGATTGTAAGGGTTAGATACGAGAGGAAGTTATATGGTTCTGAAATCGTTATGGTTATAGGGTTCTGATTTTAGTTACAGGGTACTAAAGTAGTTATAGTTATAGAGTTCTGACTATAGTTGTAGGGTTTTAAAATAGTTATTGCAATATAAATAGTTATAGGGTTCTGATTATAGATGTAGGGTTTTAAAATAGTTGTTGCAATAGAAATAATTATAGTTATAGGGTTCTGACTATAGTTGTAGGGTTTTAAAATAGTTATTGCAATAGAAATAGTTGTAGGATTCTGATTATAGTTGTAGGGAACTGAAATAGTCATGGTTTAATGTTTCTGATTATAGTTTTAGGGTTCTAAAATAATTATTGTAATAAAAATGTTAAGTGATGCTTATTTTATAAGCACACGTTTTTGAAAAATATTTCAAATGTGATATGGGCCATTTCCAAACTAGTCACTATTTCTTTTTTCCACTCATGACAACGCAGACGGCAAGTAAGCGCCACAGTGCACCTGCACATCCCAGAACCTACCTTAAAATGGCCTTAGGCAAAGAAAGCACGTTTATTTTTATTATGTATTATGTATTATTATGTATACATATGGTTTTGTTAAAAATAATAAAATTAGTAGAAGTGTGGGAAAAATAAGTTAATTTCTCTTTTAACCAGCGGATCGGTCCCTCCATGTTCCATTAATTCTATTGCGTAGCCTTAGACTATAGCTAGACTAAACCACCTTAGCTGGAATCATATCAACACCTTATAATGCCACAAGGAAATCAAAGGGAGAAGAATCAGTAAAAGTATATATAATACATTTCATGTAGTATATATGTATGATGTATTAGGAGAGAGAGAGAAATAAATGTATTCAATCATGCTGCCCAAATACATCGGGTTGCTACATTACACAGCATACTGATCAATCCGTGATCGGACATATATAAATTTATAAATTACATTTTTTGATATGATACAATATAATAGAAAGATAACATTTTTTTTCCCCACAGTCTTCTTTTACAATTAATATCAGTCTACAAACTAAATACAAGCTTTTCAGTTTATTCCTTTTTTTTTTCTTTCCCCTCCATTTTACAACCCTTATTTCATTTTATCAACAAATTCCCCTATATAACAAATATTAGAATATAAAAATATAAAAAATAACAAAGTAGTAAATAAATAATGAAAGGTATCTATTTTAATGAAGGGTACGAAAAAAAAAACTTACTATTTCTACTTTCAATTAATCGATTATAAGTAACATGGAGTAGATGACCTCAGATGACTGTCAGCCCACTTGGGGGATGTGGAGGAGAGAATGAACGAATAGAAGAGCAATGCATGACCATCAGATATTTCAAATAATCATATTAAGAGGAAATGGAGACCCTAATTCAAAATCAAATAACGGACTAAAAATAATATAACCTTTTAGCCCCATAGCCTACAGACTGTAAACCATGAACATATCAATAACTTTAAATATAATTTTATTCATTTATACAGCTCGCTTAATTAACCATTGTTCTGCATTATTTGCTGTCATCCCAGGCTCCAGCTATTGTACAGTATTGTTACTAGACATTCTTAACAGAATTATCGGTTTAAATAAGAAAGGAATTATTGATTAAATATTAGAAAATCAGATTAAAATAGATCACTAATGGATTTGACAATCGATAAAGCGAGAATCTAAAACGAAGTTGCCTTTTTTTTTAATTTCCTTTGACACTTTGGCACAATAATCGACTAAATACCTGAATTAATTGGCTTAAATAAATGGCAAAATCTATCTCGATGGGCTTAATTGAAAGGCGCGTTCTATCCTTCTACATTCAGTCGTTAGCAATGTTAATTCCTCCATGCTCTGCAAAGCGGAATATTTTAACTGATAATTTAAATCTGTTAATAGGGTCTAATTATTTACACTTATCATTTGCTTGTATTATAATAATTATTATATAAATAAAATCTATCATATGAAAATATTATTACTTTTAACAATTCTCTGAAATTAAAAATTTATTATTAAATTGAAATTGTAAATTGTGTCTCTTCCATATGCTGAAGAATCTTTTTTTTTATTTATTTAATGTAATTTACAACTCTACAAAATAATACAATAAGTAAATATGTTGTATGTTTCATATACACTTGAAAATCTTGGGAAGGAACCACCCATCGTTGATACTTTAAACATTAATTTAAATTAGAAGGTCCCGTGGCCATCTTCTTTTCAGACGCCTCGGAGGATTATCAGGGATTGTTAAGGATGAAAGATTAAGAATTAATGGGTTAGGATGGTTAAGGAGTTTGGAATTAAAAGACGCATATCTGTTTTGGACCAATTCTGCAACGAATGGGATGTTAAGGTCTTTGTGAATGAGTTTATTTGTAACGTAATAAGAAGCATCAAGGATTTTGGATTGTAAGGATTGGATGTGGGAGGAATTTGATGGCTTGGTGGAGCCCCAGAGCTCAAATCCATATGTCCAAATTGGTCTAATTATCGTAGTGTATACTAATTTTTTTGTAGTCAGAGAAGTTTAGAGCGTTTGTCAAGTAAGTGTTGTAGTAATCAGAATCTACGAGCAGTTTCTTGTCGTTTCAGTCTTGTGTGTGGATTCCAAGTAAGTCTTTTTTCAAGATGGATTCCTAAGTATCGAATCTGTTCAACAGGCATTAGTGGTGTATCTAGAAAGGATACTGTAGGTCTGAAGAATCTGAATTTCCTAAATAATCTAACTTCGGCTCATGATTTACAATAGGAAACGCTGAAAGTGTCCAGGTGAGTAGAATGTTCAAATGAGAAAAAAAAACGATTTCACGTTAGGAGTGTACTGGTAAGAGAAATGATCTGTCTTACTATTTTATTTCCCATCATGAGCAAAATGCTCAGAGCTACACCTCTCCCGGGTTAAATAGCTTTAAGTTATGCATTTTACCCTACCGAAATTGTCTTATTCATTTAGTATTGCAGGAAATCTTATAAATGTTCCAAATGTTAACAAAAATAAATAAATATGACTGTGACCATTGGAGAAAGGGGAAGCCCTGCAAAGTAGTGTAAATTGCTGGCTCGTAATAAATAGAGTAATTACTTTTGACCCCACACCATGTTCCTTTTATAAATAACCAATCTAGTTTGTACTTAGCCCTGAAGAAGGCCTGAAATTTAGGCTGAAATGTTGGCACAATAAAAAAAGTACCACTAATTAAAGTTCTTGATTTCTAACCAACTCCCTCTCCCTCCTCCCTAAAACATCTTAAAAAAAGTGTATCCTTTCTCTGGACTCCAGGGCACTCAGGAATACCTGGAAATGAGGCAGCGAATAAAGAGGCTGCTACGATAAACGTTCCACCACTCCAAATTTTCGAGCCAACATAAAGGCATTTTTAAGGAACAGAATCCGAAAAAGTTGGGATTCAATGTGGGCTCACGTACCACTCACTTACAACAACAAGTGCCATAAGGGAAAACAGAAAAGAAGAACTGGTTGTTGCGAGTAAGAATAGGACATTCCAAATTAACACACCTCCACTTAATTACAAAAGAGGACCAACCCTATATGCCAAACCTGTCAGTCCCCATTATCGATAAAGTATATAATTGAAGAATGCTCATCATTTCGTCAAGCCTTCAAAAATAATAAAATTCCTCGTACAAGAGAATTGGCTCTTAAAGATTCAGCAGAATCCATAGACAAAATAATAAAATTTCTGAAAGAAACTCAACTTCATACTAAAATATAATCCACTAATATCGACCAGTGTAAAATGGAAATAGTTTACATTGAACTATCAAATGTCAAAGGTAAGAAGATAAATAAAGTAAAAAGGGTGTAATAACCTAGATTTTGATCGCTCTGAATAAAAATCTAATCTAAAAAATCCCTCCCCCCACCATAACCATCTACTCATATTAATCGGCTGACTATAATAAAAATATTTCACTGATTTATTTAGTTACATAATTTCCTGAAAATCCATTTCGGGTTTTCGATTTTCTTGCTTTATTGACACAGCTAGAAAAAAAAATAAATAAACTCATTTACCTACAAGGCAAATAATACTTGACTTTCTATTCTCAAAATAACTGACACGTGCAGTAATCTACTAATATAAAAAATGGAAGCATCAGCTTAGAGATTCATTGGACAGTCTGCTGATCCTCCAGGTGCTGCTTACAGAGTCCAATGTTTCTCGATGAATATATATATATATATATTCATCGAGAAACATTATTTACTTAGAAATATCGTTTTTTTCGATTAATCGAATTTCCAGTTACTAAGTTTCGATATTTTACTACGCCGCAGAGGTGTCCCATTAAGCATTTTGCTCATATTGAAAATAAACGCCTATATTTTCCTAGTTCTTCATCTGTTTTGCTTATACTTTCGTCTGTCTACCTTCCCTTTGCCCTTTGATGTTCTCATTGCCCCTTGTTTAAGTTACTCCCTCATTTACCTCCCCACCTATTCTCAATTCAGTTTCGCTCTGGCCTCCTCACAACGGTAGGATTGAGCATTTCTCTCACTAGTAGTTTCCTAAACTGATATCTTTTTTTTTTTTCTCATTTTAGCATTTTTCTTACCTGAACATTTACTAGACGAACGGTCTAGACTGCCAATCTATCACAAAAGACTGTTCTACATGACTATTATAAGGCCTATCTGGACATACGGAGTTGAGTTTTGGGGCTCCACTAAACCATCAAATTCCTCCCGTCAATCAAGTCATCCATCAGGACCTCAATGTTCCAAATGTTGCCGATTTGTCCAGAACCAGATACCGTTCCTTCCATGATAAACTTCTCAACCACACAAATCCACTTGTTTCCAACCTGGCTTCTCCTTCATTACCTAATAATCCTCTTAGGCGTCTGAAAAGAAAATGGCCTCGAGATCTTCTCCTCTCGAAATGTTATTGAAGTTCTATCAGTGGGTAGATTTTCCACATGTTTGTATCATGCCATTATGTCACCTACAGCAAATTTACTTGTTGTATATATGCGTATACAGTTGTAAATAACAATAAATAAATTATGTAAAAAAGAAAATCATGAGCCGAGTTGAGAATGATCTTAGATCATCTAAAAAATCTGGTTTCATCACCCCCTGATAAAAGAGATACAATTTAAAATTTCATTGAAAGTAATCGTAACGGTTTTTGTCATCATGACATCCAATTATATAAAAATAAAATAGTACGAATCGTCTTCCATGAGATAAATGCTCACGCGAAACCTCTTAGGGGACAAAAAAGTAGTACAATCTTGCCGAGTTGATTGCTACTAAAAGTGGTATTTTGCCAACAAAAGTTGTTTATGCGTTTCATAGTTAATATTCTTGACAGGGGTGGACGGGTATGGATATGAGTACCAAGGGTAAAGACGTGATGGATTTAGATATTGAAGAATGGTGATACATATAGAATAAGAGAGAGAGAAACGCAATATTTTCAAAGAGGATGCTTTTAGAACCGAATGTATAGTAGCTACGCACACCGCATTCTTCATTCCTTATATTAAACTATCTCTTCCCTCAATAACACAATGTATTTTCAACTACAAAACATAATAATATAAATTTTTCATTTTTATATTTAAATATTTTTTATTTCCTATAACTGAATAAATTGTTCCCTTAAATAAAAGTTAATAAACACATAAAATAATAAGATAAATATCAAGCCTTATAAAAAAATTTAAATCAAATCTGAACCCCTACAATCTATGAACGGTCAGAGGTGTGGTACTCTGGAAGGAAGTTCTTTTACTAGACTAACAGTTGCGCAAGGAGGTCATTTGGTCAGAATCAACCATCAATTTTTTTTCTAATTAAGGGTACCCACTTCATGAGGCTGGGTGAACCCACAAGGCTGTCAGCTAAAGAGAAACAGAAAATAGTTATCTGAAACAACTGGATTCCTTAGTAGTACCCGCTCCTATTTAAAGTCTTATAAGAAAAAATAATTCAAAATAATTTTTAATTTTTTTCTTCGTATTTTTCTATAATCACTCCAAAAACGTTATTTTTTTTTTTAATTATTAATTATCTCCATAGATTTACCAAATATGAGGGATTGAAGCGTTTGATCAGCCGCCATTTTGAAACAAAATGGCAACTGGTAGGGCTTCATAAGCTTAGGTTGGATTCTTTCACTCAATCGTGAGATTGATATCCCTGGTGTTCTAGTATCTTCTCATGGATTTTTCTGAGTACTTACGTTTTATTAAAACGGTCAACAAAGGATTAGTAAATTATTAAAGCCCTGAATTTTATCGTCTAAATTTGGAAAACGGCGCCATTATTTTAAATTAAAATAAAAAAATTTAATCAATGGAGTGAAACTCTTGTTAATGCTATATGTTTATAAACCGGAATCATACCTACCAAGTGGAAGCTGTTACTATTTTAGCAAATATAAATGATATAACTAATCAATAATACATTTTATATAATAATACTATGATTGTAATAAGTCTTCGAATGAAAAATGAGATATCATCTAGTTGGCAAGCCATGTGGGATGAAATCCCACCAAGCAAATCAAAAACTACAAAAAAAAACCACTAAACCATGGGCACATCAAACCGTTCCAATCGCATGGAGGAGGTAGCTATTGCCAGATTGAGAATAGGTCACACGAGATTAACTTAGATATATGATCAGTAAGCAGCCACCGCCAAAATGTCAATACTGTAACAGTGTACTAACGATCAGTCACATATTTGAGGAATGTCATTTTTATTCTGCGAACTGGAGTAGATTGGGAGTGGGACCGAGTGTATCGGATGCTCTGAATGATGACCAGAAGAACGTGGAAATGGTCTTAGTTTTCTTAAAAAGGAATGGCTTTGGTTGAAGATTTAAACCAGAAAATCTGTTAAACGTAATAAAAAATACCAAAAGAAGTAATTTTTTAAATATTTGTCGCCTTTTAAAGGTTTTGCACCTTAAAGCCCCAGACAACAACAACAACTATGACTGTATTAAAAAAAAAACTTAGATTACACTTTTTAGGTTCATAGGTTTTGCGACTTTTTTTTTTTTTAACGGGGAGTTTATTTAAGATAGAGCATTGTGTGTTATAATTTAATATTACTAGTATACTATGGCAATACAACTATTTACAGTTGCTCATAGTTGACTCCCCCAAACCCTTCGATATGATCTGCACAAATATTTCTCTGGGATCGTGCCAAAGTTTGATACTATGTCAACTGAAGGCACTCTGCAGGGTAAAACTAAATTCAGTTTTTTATTTTTATATTCATGTTTGAACGCCTTTAAGTTTATTTTTTTTTAAACCATTATTGGAGTAATACATTCCACCACACTCAAGGACGATTAGTATTAGGGACATAAGTACACAATCATAACATATATACATAAAAAAAAAATAATAATAATAAAAAGAAAAATATAAGAAAATAATTATGTTCAAACTAAAATGGATATAAAATTGTATGTTGTTCATTAAATCTAATATTTACATAATTAAATTAACAAACACGTTTATTTGAAATTGATGAGGAAATAAAAGCTAGGTTGAAAGCGGGGAATGCTTGTTAATTTTAAATTTCGAAACTGCTTAGCTTGCGTCTTCTATCCAAAAACTTAGAATTTACAAAACTATCATCCTTCCCACTGTTCTCTATGGATGTGAGATGTGGCCTCTTATACTAAGGGATGAACAGTGTTTTAGGGTTTTCAAAAATAAAGTATTGCAAAAAATATTAAACATAAAAGGATGAAATAACGGGAGAATTTAGAAGATTACACAACGCTGAATTAAGGGACCTACACCCGGTAAATATAATTCAAGTTATAAGTAATGAGCTTAGTAACGAGCGGATCCCTAAAATGTTAATAAACACTGAACGAACGGGTAAACGTCCGAAGGGTAGACCGAAACGTAGATGGGAGGATTGCGTTAAAACTGATTTACTGGAATTGGGTTTGGAGGGATCTCACTGGAAGGATGTATACAGAGAGCGTTTGGTGGTATCGGCATCGAACCTTCAGGTTCGTTAGACCTTCATTATTATTATTATAACAGGTTTATTTAGATATAATAATAATATAGGTTCAGCTAACCCGAAGTTTCGATACTAATATATCCAGTTACAGATTCCATACTTATCTCCATTGATACCCGTCCATGCCCAAATCTACCAGTTCAGCAATCCTCCCACCAACGCTACGGTCTGTTACACGTCGGATCAGTGTTTTTTAACATTTTAGGGGTCCGTTTGCTGGATGTTCCACAACCTAACAAGTTCATCTTATTCCTGGCAATACTATAACCGTATACTACTAATACTATATAAACTATAAAACGGAATTATATTTACCGAGCGCAATTCCTTCAGTTTAGCTTTGTGAAGCCGTCTAATTTTTCCGGTGACCACATATTTATTCGGTTTTACTAAATACATTATTTTTAAACCTTTGAGGGGCTGTTTTTTTTGCTTAGTGTATGAGGTCAAATTTCGCATTCGTGGGACAATAGTTTTGTAAATCCTAACTTTTTCTAGCTGATTTTGTGAACCTAAGAAATTTAAACTTTAGCGATCTGTTCGTCACTTAGGCTTTTTTCCTGCTTGGAAATTATCAACGCTTATACAACACTCCTATTTAACTATCACATTTATATGCTCTTTCTAGAAAAAAAAAAAACCTTTGTCTGTCCTACCCTGACCTAACCTAACCCCCTCTCCTAGTTATGGTTTATTCACACCTCTTATTATTTCACATACATATCCAAGTATGTTATGAATAAGAATCATTCTGAGTCTGCTACTTGTTTCTAGAGCAGCAGTCAAAGGACACTCTAGGAGACAAGAGCAGTCCTTAGTTTGTCATAATCTGTTTATTTTTTTAATAATAAATAACTTTATGAAAGTAATTTATATCTTAAATCAACCTGAGGTTTCCGTAATTTCGTATCTTTTGTTAATTTGTGTTGACATTTACTTACTTTTTAAGTTTATTTTATCTTATTTATTGCTGTTTTGGAGGGAGATTTGTTTATTTTTTTATCTAAATCATAACTTTGTAAGTTAAATTTCTGTAATAAATTCTCCTTATTTATTTACTAATAAAACCATCCATAAAGACCTAAACGTTCCTTATGTAACCGATCTAGCCCGAACCCGATATCATTCCTTCCATTATAAACTCCCTAGCCAACCAAACCAGTTTCTAACCTTGCTTCCTTTTCCATTCCTGGCAATCCTCCGAGGTGCCAAAGAAAGCCAAAAGAAGACGGCCTCGTGACCTTATATTGTAAAATGTTTTTAGACTTCTACTACTGGGTAGTTTCTCTACATGCTGTATAATATCATTATGACCATACTTCAAATTTGCTTGTTTTATTTTTTAAACAGTTGTAATTGTCAATAAATAAATAAATAATAATAATAATAATAATAAAACAAAAAAAATTCTGTAATGATTTAAATTATAGTATCGAAACAAATCAAATGCTAGGTATGCCATAAAACGCATATAACATCTATATACTAGAGAATACATACATATATATTTAGTTTTAAGGATCAATAATGTTTCTTGAAACATGTAGTAGGGACTGTAGGAAATTGTCATTAGAAAACAAACAATTCAAGTAAATAGAAACAGCGAGCATGGATATAGGGCGTAGCGATTGTCAGTAGACCAGAGAGCAAATAGAGGCTGAAATAGAGAAACAATAGAAACACAACTGGGAGATAGGAAAGGGGGGCCATGAGAAAGGGGGGCCATGGGAAAGGGGGGCATTAGGAAATAAATAAATAGGAGATAGCTCCCGACCGCTGACCGCTAACTGTTTTCTTCTCTACCAGTGGGCGGCTATTGTTCTGTCCCGACTATCGAAACATTTGTCTGAATCGATATGCTTAGTCGATATGCTGTATCGATAGGGCTGTTATTGACAGTAAGAACTCCTCTAGTATAGGATTATTTCAAGTCTCTCCGCTGGTAGATCTATCTCTAATGGTTTGAAGCACAGCTGCACTTCAGAACAGTTCGTTTCTGAAGACCCATAGAGAGGGATACCTCCATACTTATATTGATGTTGCCACAAATGATTTGTCGTTAGTATTTTAGGTCTTAAAAGTATTGAAAACTTTATTTACTTTCTTAAGGCTGTTTTTGACTCTACCAGTACAAATTAGTTTCAAAATAGTCGTGTATTTGTATGTGTGTTTATTTATATATAAAGATTAATAAACATCAACTTTTGAAGCCTTAAAAATAGCATCACATGCATTAAATTATTTTTGAGAACTTTATATAATATTTACTTTTATCCATATTTCTAATTCAAAATTTTCAAATATTTTTAATTTTTTATGAATTATTCAGCTATATTTATATTTTATCTAATTAACATATATTTTTAAAAATTATTATTTTATTTCTTTTTATTCTACTTGCTACATAATAAGCCAACTATATCTGTATGGTTAAATAACACCTATTAAAACTAATTGGTTAGGAAATAAAAGCGCGGTTAAAGGCGGGAAATGCTTGTTATTTTTCAATTTCGAAACTTCTTTGCTCGCGCATTCTGTCCCAAAACTTAAAAATTAGAATTTACAAAACTATTATCATTCCCACTGTTCTTTATGGATGTGAGGCGTGGCCTCATACACTAAGGGATGAACAGCGTCTTAGGGTTTTCGAAAATAAAGTATTACGCAAAATATTCGGACCCGAAAAAGGATGAATTAACGAGAGAATTTAGAAGATTACACAACGCTTAATTAAGGTACCTACACCTGGTAAATATTATTCAAGTTATAGAATTGTGGCGTATAAGATGGGCGTGTAAGGTTGTAGGGCTCAGTTACAAGTGGATCCCTAAAATTGGTAATGAACACTGAACCGACGGGTAAAAGTGCGAGGGGTAAACTGAAACGTAGATGGGAGGATTGCGTTAAAACTGATTTAGTGGAATTGGGTTTGGAGGGGCATCACTGTGAAGGATGTATGCAGAGAGCGTTTGGTGGTATCGGCATCGAACCTTCGGGTTCATTAGGTCCTCATTATTATTATTATACTTTAAAAATAATCGATCGAACAGTTTAACTAGCGTTTAGTTGATCTGTAGAATGTTGATAGACTATATTTAGATCTTTTTTTTATCACTCTGCTCGAATAGATTTTCTTCCTCATAGCCAGAGATAATAAATTATTTATACATTATTATATATACATATAAATGTGAGTAATAAATAAATTATACAGTGGAAAGAATCTATAAATAATTAGTTAAATTAATAAAGGAGCTTACGAGAAAAAAAAAACAAAAACAATATTGTTAAAGGAAAGAACAAGGGATAAGAACAAATAAATGGAGAAAGTGGAATGAAGAAAGTTAGAAATACGAGAGTAAGGTTATAGGAAGCGAATCCAGGTTACATTGATATAAATTGCAAGAAAAGCCGCTAGAGTGCAGGTCGGCAAAATACGTTACATAAAATTAAATCTAAAGGAAAAATCGTTAAGATAAAATAGTCAATGTGAGTATAAAAAAAAAAAAAAAACATAAAAAGGTGTAAAACGTAAAATAATCAGAGCCCAAGAAGTAATAAAATGTATCAATATATAAAGGGCGTGTAAAAACGGATATATTAACGGGGAATATGTAAAAACAATGTTATAAGAAAATAAGAAGAAATATAGAGAATAGGAAATAAAGAAATAATAGATAAGATAAGAGTACAATAAATAAATTATAAAAAAAAAAAAGTTGTTACATAAAATAAGGGACATATAACCGTCATTATCACGTAGCGACACACATCCGTTTTTCTTCAATCAACCTGGGTTTGGAGCTGTCTGATTTTTATTTGCTCTCATCCACCGACTCAAGGCCATTCTTGAGTCAACCTGTGTTTGGAGCATTATCCTTCGAGTGACCCTCACCGAACATTCTTCAACCTGTTCATGGTTATTGGTATGAAGGTGGCCATCTAGGATGAGATATATTAGACTGTAGATGTATTGTTGATATGCGCATATCCAAAACCACGGCTACCTATTGTGAGTGACTATTTTTTTAAAATTTTTTCAGAAAAACCTCAAGTTTTCCTCTTTTGTTTCAAAGGATTAAAAGATCTAATCAGTTCTTTCTTTGCTTATATAAATAGTTTAATACTTTATAATTTTTTTTTTCATATTCATTTGTTAATTTCTTATTATTAATAAAATTTTATATAACACTTGGAAGGTTATTTTTTTATTATTTCATCTTCTTCACTGTTTTTTTTTTTTGTTTTTGTGAGATTGATTCACGAAACACTCCTCTCCCTAACAATAATATTTTATTACCTTTTTTCTATTTTCAAAGCTTCTATTGTTATTAATCCTAGATCAATGGTCAAACTATACCTATACATGATTTTATTCATACTTTGAATTTCTGTTCAATTTATATACACATATATTTCAGCATTTTTCGAAATTTATTTTGGTTTCTGAATTAAAGGCATTAGGTTAAAAAATATCTTACATGTCATTTTTAAACAGGATTAATTCAGTTAGTTATTTATTTTTTGATTAATGCATACTTAAAGTTATTTATGTGTTGTTCAGTTTATTTTCGTCTAGTCTCTTTACGGAAGTTTTTTTTGCAACATTTCGTACCCACGTGTATCTCCCAGGACATAGTTAAACATGGTAAGAAGCACTCAGTTCAAGTCATACTTAAACTTCTGTTTAAACATACTCCCAGATGTGTGTCTTGGTGAGCCTATCGATAGGAGGCAATTGAGGTATCGATTCGTGGAACAGATATTTATTAGAACTCCAGCAATCATTTACTATGACCAATATATTAATGCTTTCTTATAGTTTTGGCATGCACACTACTCCACTGCTGGCGAACCTCGTATGGCGGAAATTCCAGACGAAATAAAGATTTTTGAAAAGCGATTTTAGAAACTTGAAGCTAAAAAATAAAAATAAAATATATTTTGAAGAAATGCAGGTCTAGTCAAGTCAGTTAAGGCACTTTTCTATATACCAACTTTTAACCCAAGGTACAAAGTTTGCTACAGTTTTCTATTGTTCTAGGTTCAAATTACCATAGTAAACCAGGTTGAGTTCACTATAGTCAGTTATTTATTATGGTCGCTTGGAAAGCTGGATATATATGAGTCTTGTAGGAACAGGATGAGTTACAATAATAGTAATAACAATCTTAAACACCTCTTAAAGTTTACAAAAAAAAAATATATTTTTCATAACCTTATTTTCAAGCAATTTCTCATCTCATTCTATTATAACTCCACAAGTCTTGGACGCTGGATTATCTCTGCCCATTTCACTTTGCAACCTGAACTGACCATATCTTCTCCCTAGAGAATCCTCCCAACCCCAAGAGCTACAGGTGGTCGAGATATATTGCCCTTCAGTGTCTGCCATTTGTCTTTATCAGGAGCTATCTCAGTTGAGGAAATAGATGGCGCTGCCAATACCCATTCTCATCCACATCCACTCCCTCAATAAGGACATTTAATATCCCCCTCATGATATTTTCGAACACGATCTAATAAGTGGCTCGACATCCATCTCGATGTGATGAGGTACACCAAATTAAAACGAATGTTTTCATTGCTTCCTCTATAACATTAATAAAGCCTATACTCAATGTTCGAACAGATAATTTATTTAGCTTCTTTGCTTCGTTACATGTTTAATTTATTTACATTTAATTATTTTTAAATATGTAACTAATCCTTTATAACTTTGTTAACTTTAAGAAAACCAATAGTGTAAGGTTTTTGGATATTTTTTTATTTTCTAAGTTTAGCATGTTAAATCGGTACATTGGACTTTATTTTAGCATTAGAGGATATGAAAAGCAAGAATAGGAGACCACAGACCACCTAAAAGGTTGAAATGGCAGTGGCTAAGAGACTTATTGTAAAATAAAAATAGACAATTTGAGTTCTGGCAATGATCAGATTCTCCACTCAAGTTGAGTGTTAGAGACTTTAGCGCACATGCTCAGCCTCCACTGACTCACTACCAGTGATGCGGCGAGAGGGGTACTCTGGGATATCAAAGAGCTCTGCTCTACCCCTCACACGCGGGGGATAGAGTGGGCTCAAGGATCTTCAGGTCGATAGTGTAAATATTGTATATTAGAGTGTAAATGTGACAGGAAATTATTTATTTTTATTATTATTTTATTTAAGTTATTTATTATTTCTTGTACAAATTTCATTTTCTTTATCCTTTTGTTTTTGTATATTTAGAGAGAGATTTTATTTAGTTATTTTTATTTTTTTGTTATTCTATTTTAGTATGAATGTAATCAATTATTACTATTACTTATTACTGATATAAGACATAAATTTACATTCTGATTTAAGATGAGCATGGGCAGAATAGGAATCCAATTGGACTCGGCCGAAAAAAAACAAAACAAGATCATGAGAAAAAGAGTAAATTGAAATGAACAAAGAATTCGAGTAAACAATTTTATGAAACGTTATATGCAAAAGGATGTACAAAATTTATCTAATTAAAAATTGTCAAAAATAAAAAATATATATTGTAGCGGTGTGATTTATAAGTTCATCGAAGCCAATTATTTTTTATAAACATCTGTTATCACTTAAAAATTATTCATCTGTTCTAATTATTCAATTGTTATTATGATTCAGTCTTTTGCTAATACAAAAAAGAAAATACGATTTTCTTTTTTGTCATGATCACTTTTGTGTTTATGTATTATTAGTCGTTGCGTTTATAT
>NW_027115598.1:283937-300351 GCF_000696795.3 Halyomorpha halys
AATTAAAAGCTGCTATTTACTTAACTCCAACTCCTATTTAAGTGTTCTTATATCGTACCTTTCTTTATTTTGTCTTATTTTATAATGGATACAGTGTAATTCGAATACAATATCAAACAGAAGTCACAAGGACACACAAATGTATGGTACAGACTATTATTGCTTGCTTTGTTTACCAGGCATTTGAACAATTCTTAAAATAGCGACGTGAAAATCGTCAACTTCAGCTTCACTCATGGCTTAATTTGTGTGTTTCTTAGAGACTAGAAAGTTTACAATAATGCTAGAAAAGCTGCATATAATTTTTGATCCCTTTAGAGTAATTCATAAAAAAAAAATTCGATAACTTAATATCAATTTTCAATAAACTTTATGACTAAAACTATTCGATATCTAAAAAAAAAAACAAAAAAAAAACCTCCCAATATTCCAATAGCTGTGTTTTTTTAAGTGAAAATACAACCAGGAAAAGTGGTTTATGAACATACTAGTTGACCAAATTATTACTTTAGCTTATACATTCGACGCATAATTGAATGCTATTTAATTTGTTACATTATAGCTATTCACTAGGATACACAGTTAAAGATTTATAGGTGAAAATTTAAAAGAAAGCGCCAGATATACATTTCAGTGTTAAATGTGATTTAAACTAATTTATAAAATTATGTACAGATGTATATTAAGTAAGATTTCTAGTGCAACTTAGAGTATCAATATGTTATTAGGTTTAACCATTGTCACCTGCTTATATAACAAAAACATATACTGACGGCAATAAAAGCAATCATGTCGAGAGAAAAAAATCTAGTGCTTACCATTTTAATGTTATTTCCGAAAATAATTAGTTTCAATATTTAATTGCTGAAATTAATTAATATCATCAATCATTATGATAATTCTTAAAATGGAATGTAAATAAAGAAGGGAGGAGTAGTGGGTGGGGGAAGAGAGGGAGAGAAATAGGATCTGGTAGGGATTTCCTTACAAATTATTGTTTGTAGAAGGGAAGATGGAGTTAAAGTGCTGTAGTCTTCTCATTATCAAACCTTTATCATGGTATTGCGCAAGGAGGTCATATCTGCATTTGTATACACTAAACACATCCATATATTTGTATTCCACATATATTTCTAAGATTTGTAGTGTTATTGTTTTTCTGTATAGTTTTATTTTCTAGAATTCACTTAATTATATTGAATAATTTGTCGCAGTATTATGAAACACCTTTGTAGTATTTTTTTATTCGATGACTACCAATCCTAAAAAAGATCTTTAGTAAGGCAAACAAGATAACATTGTTTTTCAGTAAAGAAAATATATTAGTCACAAAAGAGGTAAATCTATTTCTAACAACCTTGTTTATCAACAATGGAAAATTGAATAGTGCAACAATTGACAGATTTTTTGGAACTACAGCGTTGGGGTTCTCCTCCTTTATTGGCTAAAACAGTTTCTTTCTCCAGTTTCTTGTTTACTAGTGAGAGAAGCGCTGGGATCGCTTGATACCCTCCTTTGCCTTCCACATGAAGATGGCAAAGCTTGGTTCAGAATTCTCGAGGTTGAATGTAAATATTATTTGTAGGTGCGAATCTGTGCCAGGTGTATTTATTTTATTTTAGTTTAATGTTCTTCATTTTGTATGTTTATTATTTTGTTATTGTGTGATCAGGTATATATCGATATAAAATCGATTTATATTTTTATTCAGAGACTTCATATTTGTATAGTGCAACCAAGATGAGTTTGCCTGTGAGTAAAGGGGGGGAGATGCGCAGTAGCAAACATCCCCGCCAAAAACAATTTTAAAACATTAAAATAAAGAAAATTGTTGCACTTACTGTTTCATAACAAATTTAAACTTAAAATTGAGACTATTTGCTTCTGAACACAATAATTAATCAATCCCAAAAATTGCTTTTTGGAAGATTCTGCGTTCTTAAGTAGAAAGTAGAACATAGTTGTTAATATATTTGCCTAAAACGTAAAATAAGAATCAATAAGAAACAACCCTGTTATAAGTAAACATTATTTACAAATTGTAACAAAATTATTAGTTTACATGATTGCAGATGCTACATTATACAATTTAAGCTTAAATTCATTCTGTTATCAATAAAATTTAATTAAAAAATTTATCAAATTTTTAAGTGTCTAGATAGTATGAAAATTTAAACATAAAATTGTGGGACACTGCGCGTATCACAGAATTATTACATATACATCCTATTTTGAGTTGAAGCATTATTTTAATTACTGTTTTGTTGTATTAAAGCAAGCTACAGAATATCTCAAAATGTGTCCTTAAAAAATTAAATACTTGTGGGCTAAAAAAACCTCTAAAAAAGAAATACACAGATATTTGTAAAGACAAAATAGAGCATTAGTTAATAATAAATTTTAATTATCATTTATAGATATTGTTAAAGTCTATCATCATCTTTATGAATCGAAATCGTAAAATGTCTAAACTGTGAATATTGAATATTAACCTCTTATATTAAGCTCCTTTTTTTTTTTTTTTTTTTTTTTTTTTTTTTTTTTTTTTTTTTTTTTTTTTTTTTTTTTTTTTTTTTTTAATGGCCTTATCTGTATTTGGTCAAAAATGTTATTTGACATTTTACTTAGTAGTGAGTTTAGCTAACAGCTAAACTAAGCACATTCCGCTTTCAGGTTGTGGAGTTTTTAGATAACACAATTCCGAATAAGAGAAATTTGATAAACGAAACGGATTTTATTGGATACTTCTTGATACTTTATCTAAAAAAAAAAAAAACAAAAAATATATAATCTGATTTAAAAAAAAAAAACCTTATATGTGTTAAACAAAAATTAAATAATATAAAACCTAAGACCAAAAAAAAAAAAACTCTGAAGCTGGCCTACTTCCGCTATCATTTAGGAGACAAAAACTAGCTATTAACTATGTTTCCAAATTATTTGAACAAGCAAATAATCCAACTTACAAAAAAATTTTTCGATCTAAATTCTCCATAGCTTTTCGGCAGAAACGAAACCCAACATTTCCTCACGCAGAATGAATCACTCTGGCTATCTCTACACTTAAAACGATTCCGATAATGAAGCCTAAAATTCAGAACCAACCTTGGACTCTAAAACAACCTGTAACAATGCTCAAAAATAAGACCACATCTGTCAAGTATACAGAACGGTTGTCGCGTTTTTTAGAAAATATTCTGGATTATGTTTTAATATGCACTGATGGTTCCAAATCCGAAAGCTCGACCGCCTCATCTTTCGTCACTCACGATTCAACCCACAAGTTTAAATTACATAAGATATGCTCAGTATACACCGCCGAACTCCACGCGATAGCATCAGCCCTCCATTTTTGCTTTTCAATAACTCAGAAGACTATTGTAATAATCTCAGATTCGTTGAGCTTTTTAAAAAGTTTGAGAAACATGTACCCCGAACATCCATTCATCATAAGAATTCAATCTTTTCTTCCAAAACTATCACAACAAGGTAAGTCCATAATTTTCATTTGGGCTCCAAGCCACATTGGCATTGTTGGTAACGAGCTCTCAGACAAAGCTGCCAGAGAGGCACTCACGCTCCCTGGCCGAGGCACTGCCGTTCTTACCCCTTCAGAACTCAGTGCAGCCCTTAAATTACAAATATTAGAAAAAGTGGGATGAAAATTATGCGAGTAACTTGAAAGAAATCAAAAGATCAGTAAAACCATGGTCGACATCCTACCGCAACAGCTGCAGAGAGGAAGTTGCTCTAACCCGCTTGAGAATAGGTCATACTCTCACCTGATCAGAAAACTGCCACCTCCAACGTGCAAATATTGTCAGTCCATTCTCACGATTAGACATATTTACCAACAATAAACAGGATAGGACTGACCCCAAATTTATCAAAAGCTCTCACAAATGAGGAAGCTAAAATTACATTAGTGTTTGAATTTTTAAAAGCACATCGCCTTCCTTCTAAATTATAACTCCTCTTCGATTTTAATTTTTTTTAATATTTATTATTTGTATTTTATTTATTATTAATTTTTAAAAATGTATAGCATACCATAGGTTTTACGCCTTTAAGCAACAATATACAAACAAAAAGAAAAAAAAATCTTACGCTGTTGGTTCTGACGTGAGTAGTTTCTATAAATGATGTCCTGTACTAGAAATAACATTCCTGTAGAAAGTACCATATTTATCGAAAAATAATAAGAAATAAGGACGTTCTTATAGCATAGTGGATGCAAAAATACTAACTCACATATTAGAATACGCAAGACATGAACCAAATCTGGCGTAATTAATCGAAATCCACTCGCCATGCAAACGGTGATGTTTTCTGTCATACTTTAACAATAGAAATAGTTTTAGTTCTTCTTCTAAGTTTACATTATTTAAAATAAAATAATTGGTTTTAGTTTAAATGTGAGTTTATTAATTTACAATAAAAATAATAAAACATAAAGATTACTTAGCGGCCTTAACACAGGGATAGTTATTATTTTTGGAGTTCTTTGTTGTAAATAAGGTTCTTAATACAACTCATTATTTGTTTTCATGCCTATTAATCAATCACATATAAGATGTACCATATTGATTATTAAATTTTTATAACATCATTAGTTTATTAGTAAAATATATATTGGATTTGCATTTGAGAAAACTTACTTAAATTGAAAGAGAAAATTCTTTTTATTCTTTTCTTCCACTATCTTTATTCTTCTCCGACGTTTCAGCCTAAAAGCATTACAAAAGAAAATTGAAGTATCCAAGTGTTTTTTATATTTCAGCCTATCATGCCCGAGTCATGTAAATTATATAATTATTTCATTTGGTTCAACTATTTAACCATTAGCTTATTTATAATATATATGTAAAACCTAGTTTCTCATTTTTGTTAGAAAAGTATTATAATAAACAACCTAATAGTTAAATAGTTAATGTGAATGTTATAAATGTATGATTTGTGAATGAACTTGTGTAATAGACTGCAATACAAAAAACAAAAGACCTTAATTTGGATACATCAACATTAAGAGTTTTCTTAATAACAGCCTGAAGACCGAAACGTTGGATAAGAATAAAGGTAGTGGAGAAATGATACTAAACGTATTGTAAGAGAGGCCTGAAAATGCCTTGACAGAGATTACAGGGAGAATATAAAGATCTTAAAGATCTCTTAAATAAGGGTAAAACTTCCAAAGAGATCAGAAAAATAAAAGATGAAAGCGGGCATATGATCTCAGACCCAGAAAACATCTTGGATAGATTTAGACAATACTATTCTAGGCAGTTCTGCGACCACATACACCCTGAAGAAGAGTTAGCGAACTCTCAGGAGGAAGGAGAAGGATATAATACGATATGGGAGGAAGATATAGAAAGGATTGTTTGCTATGTATCTATGGAGATTTATTCGGGATGCCAGGATAATCGCTGAAGGCAATTATCCAAAAATAAGTCAATTAATTAATTATAAATTGAGCCCTAAAACCAATTATTATAATTGGATTCTTTTCCAAAGGCTGTTTGTGTGTTTACCAGTTTACCAATTAAATACCTTTATATTTATTAAATGTTGTTACCATTAATTATACAGTATAATAAAGAGTGGTATATTGGGTTATATAATAGCATATAAACTACATAAAGAGATTAACTATTCATTTACAATTTATTACTATGATTAAAATGGTTGTAATGATTCAGATAAAGGTTGACTGCTTCCCTTTTGGGGCGTTACCTTATTTTTAAATCTCCTCTCTGATTGGGCGTCCCTCTCCTCAGGGCCGAGAATGTGTAAAAAAGTTTGAGATGTCCAGGAAGGGCCTGCACCTGGTTAATTTGATTCTGGTCCCTCATCACAACCTGTCATTTTGTATTTTGGCACTTAAAGGTTAGCCAATCTAATTCTCTCAGGGGCCTCTGGTAATGTGACAAACTTAATACAGATGTTTTCATATCCGGGGACGCTAAAAGCTTCGCAGAAGGATACCCTGACCAGGTATAGGGACAGATGACGAAACACCTTAATAATACCCAGGATTGTCGAAATGTCAATACATAGCACGTTTGAAGCAAGGTAAGCATCTGGGAACGATGGAATGTTTCCAGAATTTATCAAATACGGAGGTAATGAAATGGCAAAATCACTGCAAGCACTTTTTAAAAGATATGGGACAGTAAGGTTATTTCGAACGACTGGGAATATAATATCATAGTGTCAATTCTTAAGAAAGATAGTACAATAGAATGTGGTAACTACAGACCAATATGCTTATCCCAAGTAACGTATAAACTGTACACCAACATTCTAGAAAGCAGTTTACGAGCACTGATAGAGCCAAAACTAGAAGACCAGGCCGGATTCCGACCTGGAAGACAAACCCAGGATCACATATTCGCTCTCAGAACTATCGTAGAAAAGGCATGGGATAGAAATCAGAGCAATTATATAGATTTTTGGGCCTAAAAGCTACCTTCAATACCTCGATATGAAATCAGAAGGGCAATTAGAGCCAAAAGAATTCCCGCAGACCTCCTAGAAGCGATTAAATTAACCTATTAAAGCCCTAAAGGAATAGTTCGTATTAATGACTGAGAGTCAAAGCCATTTTCTCTGGAAAGATGTGTGAAACAAGGAGATAGCCTCAGTCCATTATATATTGTCTTTATGGATGAAATCCACAAAATATCCAGGAGAAAAACGCCTTGGGCTGTAGTTAGTATGTAGAACATGAGGACGGTACAAGTACAGGTGTTTCTATATGCAGACGATATCGTGCTGGTGACAGACTCATGTGACAGAAAAATTGCAACAGGCCATTAGAATGGCAAGAGGAACTCGCCCGCAAAGGAATGAGTATTAACAGCCGCAACAGTAAGACTGTAAGAGTTATGACTGTTGCCATAGGTGAAGTGGACGTGGGCAATGAACAAATAGTATTCAATGATGAAGTATTGGAAACAGTGAATTTCTATACCTACCTTGGAACACTTTTCAATAAATCTGGCAAAATAGACCAAGAATACTATATCACCTGATATGTAATACTATTGTAAGAAAGAGGGAGGTAGATAAGGATACCAAGCTTCATATCTTTAAACCTATATTTCTTCCAACACTAGTATATGGCAGTGAATGTTGGGTGACCCAAAAGCGGATTACGTCTGCTGAAATGCGATTTTTGCGAAGAATATAGGGAAAAATTAGAAGAGATAGGATAAGGAATGAAAGAATAAAAGAACTTCAGATCCCCTCAGTAAAATCAGTGATTAAACACCGACAGCTCTGATGGTATGGACACGTCTGTAGAATGGGGGAAGATAGAGTGCCAAGAAAATGTATGGAGGTGGGGCCGACTGGTAAGAGACCACGAGGCAGACCTAGAAGAAGTTATGTGGAGCATATCCAACGACTAGGTCTGGAAAGAGGAAAAACGTTGGCTCACATGAAGATGCTTCCCATGGACCGAGATGTGTGGACCGAGTGGTTAGAGGCTCCTCCACACTAAAAGGCAATTAAGGAGAATAAGAGAGAAGAAGAAAATAATGAAGATAGTAGAAAAAAAGTAAGAAAAGACTTTTCTGTTTTAATAGAAGATAGTTCTCTTAAGAAAAATAAATAATCAATATACATGAATTAATAAACTAATAATATATTTTTATGCAAAAACCAAAACAGTATCTACTTAATCCAATGTATAGGCCATGATTTTCAACAAGAAATTCATATAGAAAAATAATAAACTCAGAAATCGGAATATTCCTAGATTAGCTCATAGCTGAAACCAGAACCGAAAAGTTCGAAAAAGAAATTTTAATTTTAAATATAAATATACAAATATTATATTTTTGTATCACTCTCTTACATAGTCGAAACGTCGGCCGAAAATATATAGTTATTATTATTTTTCTTCCTTCTTGACCGCAGCTCTCACCATTTCCATTCCAGTCATTAACTTGAGAACTTTGAATTTAAAATTATGTTATAGTTAAAATTTATAACTTTGATGTTTCTGTTTCAGGTTAGTTTCAATCTTGATGCAGATACGACGATAGAGTAAGTTTTTTACTTGATATTAATTTAATTTTTGAAAATTACAAATAATTTATGTTTAAAATATCAAATTTCTGTTCAATGGAGATTTCGTTACTAATTTTTGTTAATTATCTGTGTTAATTTAATAAATAGTAATTAACTGTATAAAAAATTGAAATATAAATAATTTGTTAAAACTTAATTATTTTCTTTTTCTGGAATTAATATATTTACATTCTGAGCTCTTGTGACCATTATTGAATACTTACTATTAATATGGGAACTTATATATTTTAATTGAAATATTTTTTTATATTTATTACTTTATATATTACTGTTTTATCAATCTTTTTTATCTATTATATTTTATATATATATTTCTTTTTATATTAATATTTACTTTTTTTAATGTATGCATATAGGTGTATCTTTCTATATTATTGCTGATTTTTTTTTTTCTAAAATTTCAGTTGATTAGTAATTATGTGCAAATATACATTAAATTTTTATGAGTATATTTTGTTATATTTTATACTTAAATTCATTCTATGTTTGTTAAAGTGGGAAAAAACGGAAAGATATACTCGGTTAAGGAAGAAAATATAATTAGAAATATACATAAATAATTGAAAATAAAATAAATAATAAATAAATAAGCAAAAAAAAATATATATATTACTATTTTATATAATACATTTAGTGTACTATGTCTATGAATTATAAGAATTAAAAAAGTCGTCTAACTAGGTACAGTATGCTGTGTATTTAGAAAAATCTAGTCAAATTTCAGTGCACTTATATATTACTTTTATAACATACAGTATATAGTACATATAGTACTGAAAAGGATTTAAATTCAGTTTGGAATATATGAAAAATTGTTTCAATTTAGATATGTTTACAAATTAATAGCAAGAACATAACTCTTCATTGATCGCTGCGTAAGAATTTCTCTCACATTAATTATTTATTGGAAGCTGCTGGAGGGAGTTTGTGGTTCCTATCTTCCTCGAATCTGTAGTTGACAGTTTGTTCCTTCTATACCTCGCCCACTCTACCAGCTCTGGGTAAGCGCCTAGCTATCCAGCACGACTAAATTAAAAATTAAATCTGTACCGCTACAACTCATGAAGGGAGTACTGTTACTAGAACAACGGTTGTGCAAGGAGGTGATTTGGTCAGAATCACGCTCCACCGCCAGATTTTTACCCAATTTAGGAAGACCCCAGGTGGGTTCCAGAACCCCAAGAGTTGACTCACAGCTACAGTGTAACAGAAAACAATTTTCGGCCCACCCGGATTCGAACTCAGGTCCTTGGAAATAGTTGCCACGGGCCTTACCCCGCCGCTACCTGCACCTCCTATGCACGACTAATGCTGCTATAAAAATGTTCAATTTGTGAGGATTTTTCTCACACAGTTTAAGTAAGGCGTCCACTCAGTTCTGAAAGGAAATTCATGATGCCATCTAGTGGCAAAGATATGCAGTAAGAAGCCTGGGCAGCCATCTTGGTCCCGACAACAAAAGGGGCTAGTACCAGTAAAGAAGCCATTGTGACATGTACCGGAGAAGAAGAAGAGAGACCTTATTTAAGAGTTCTGTCCTCTTCTCATAATGATGAGGGAGTAAACCTTAGACTAAGGCGAGAGAGGCGGCGGTGGCAGGAGGATGAGAAGAGAGAACCTTCCTTCCATAATCACATTCACATCAGAACCAACCATCAAGCTCCATATAATCAACCAAGTAAACTGTCATCTTCATCAATTCATGTAATAAAACCAGATTTACAACTAACCAACTAACATATATTGTAACTATTTGCTCAAGCCTTACAACAAATTGTGTCAGAAAACTTTAATGAGAATAGAGGTTATTTCATTTTAAAACCATATGATATCAAGTTATTTAAATACAGTCCACTCCATCATTACCAGTAAACTATCAGTAATACCTTAATTTGAACCAGCTTACCAGTATAATAATTAATTTGGGTAATATCCCCCAATTTTCACTCCGGGGAATACCTGAATTAAACACACACAAATGTATTTAATCCATAAAATTTTTTTTTGCTTGAGAAAAAACATTAGCAGAACTAGGGAAACGTAGGCTTGAAGATACAGAACTTCATTAGGTACGAATTATTTACTATGAATTGTATTCCGATACTATAAGTGTATGTTAGGGTGTCCTTATAATAAAAATTTGTCTTTTCATATTATCACTTCATCGCTGCGCCGTATGAATACTATTTTTTGTAAACTTTTGGGTCATATTATGCCATTCTAAACCATAAAGAATTGCCACCAGTGTAAAAGACAAATGTTTGCTAGTCATACAGTGTTCATGCATAAGAGATTTGAGCATTTTCTTTGTAAGATTTGTTATTATAGTATGATATATCTGTATTTTGATTATTTTTATAACTTTCTCTGTTTAAAATATTATATTATGTTTATTACTATTTTATAATTATGAGTGTTTCATAAATTAAAAAAAAATATTTTTTATACTTCTTTTTTGTTATGCTTAAATAAGCCTAATCTAAATCAATATTTTATATTTTAAAAAATATCCCCAAGAACTCTAAATAAGAAATGTGAGAAAAAGTCTCACGTGCGGCGATCCATGTTAAAATCGACCTAGCGACCGGTAACGGGTTAATAATGGACAGAAGTGGAACGTTGTTCAGATGGCACAATGAACATAAAGTAATAAAATGCTAAAGAAAAATAATACAGTTTTACAAAAATTTTGTTTTAAATTATTTATGAGTCCTAGTTTCCAAAAAGAAATACCAAAAATTTGTTCAATAATATAATTTGAGTGTTTCATAAATTTAAAAAAAATATTTTTTATACTTCTTTTTTGTTATGCTTAAATAAACCTAATCTAAATCAATATTTTATATTTTAAAAAATATCCCCAAGAACTCTAAATAAGAAATGTGAGAAAAAGTCTCACGTGCGGCCATCAGTGTTAAAATCGACCTAGCGACCGATGACGGGTTAATAATGGACAGTAGTGCCTGAAACGTTGTTCAGGTGGCACAATGAACAAAAAAGTAATAAAATGGTAAAAAAAAATAATAGCTTTACAAAAATTTTGTTTTAAATTATTTATGAGTCCTAGTTTCCAAAAAGAACTACCCAAAATTTTTTCAATAATATAATTTGAGTGTTTTTATTTTTTTTTAGAAATAAACATCTCATTAATACTGCATAGTAGAGTATCCTACATATAATAACATACATTCCAAGGCCTAACTAAGTAAATAACATTATGCGGTAGTAAGATGAGAACAAATGCCCCGGAGATCTGTACATTCCCCAACTCCCAGTAAATTCCCTTTCTTACTGTTGCTTCTATTTGCAGTCGCTTGTTCTTATCGTAATTATGTACTTTATCCCCAGCTTCTACAACATTAAGTTTATCTTCAATTGTTTCCTTTTTCCCATTTTAATCTGAATTCTTTAGGCTTTAAATATTTAAATAACGATTAGATATCTTCGAATATAAACATTAGTAAAAAGTGAGTTATTATAGAACGTTGTTTTTTAACTATTCATACAAAATATTTCGGCCAAACCAACACCAACGAAAGTTAGTGTACATATTCTGTTCAAAGAATAGGTTAGTTTCCGTTTTCATACCGGAAAAATTCTTTGTTTCACAATTTTGATAGTCCTTAAAAAATAAACTTCATTGACCTTTGTGATGAAACTATTTTCCCATAAAGTGTACATATTGGAGTAATGTTATTGTAAGTTTCACTTACTTTTTATATCTTAAAATTAAAAACTTTTTTTATACAATTAATCTCCTCTTATTCACGTATATTCATCATTTATGGTGAAAAATTTAACAAATATAGAAATCCCAAATAATATTACAAATGTTATAAGTCTAGGAGATAACATTAACATGTTAATGATATAAGAAAGGACATAATCATACTGAAAATGAATGTAGAAATAATTCTTAGAATGATGGAAACATGTGAAAATCACATAAGCAGTCTTAAAAACGATATAATTAGAAAGATGGGTAACTTTATTGATAAAAATAGGAGGAATAATAATAAAGAGGATAAGCTATTGGAAATATGGAAAAATGATATAAAATCTCTTTTGCAATTTCAATCCTGAACTTAAAAGAATCCAGACAGATCGCTTATAAAATCTGATAAAACTAAAATGAAGCTATAATAAAAAAGGAAGATTATAAATTGAAAATGGAAAAGATCCTAAATGAGGATAATACATATAGAAGCTTAAGAATAGACCGTTTGTTAGAAATTAATAAAAATGTAATAAATTATGTAGAAAAACTTAATAAGAATAAATTTATTGATTAAAAAATAATTAAAAAAAACAATTAATAAACAAACATGGCCACCATCAAATAAATTATGAATATAAGTGAAAAAGAGGAGATTATTTGTATAAATTTGTTTTTAAATTTAAGATATAAAAAGTTATGTAAATGTGACATGGGCAATTAGCCTCAAAATAAGATTTAAAAAAATCAAGACATCAATATTTAAGGTTGTCTCCTTGAAAATGGCCTGGGGGCCGAAACGTTGGAGATTTGTTTGAGAATAAAAGTTGAGAGTAATATGGATCAAAATTGAGTATGTTAATAATGAAATAAACCACTCTCAAACAATCATGTAATAATTTTTTAATCTAAAATAAATACAAAATTAATTCAATGAGACTGTTAGTTGAATTGTTTCCTTGATTTAAGGAGATTCATTAAAAATATTAAAACATATTTTCCTGATTTCTTTTAGACTTTTGTATGTATTAATATTTTAAATATGGGAAATAAAACTCTGAGAGTGAGAAGTACATTTATAAAACTATCCAGCATTCGCATTAATAAAAATAAACCCCCTCGAACACTTACTTATGTTAAGATCCTCAGGAACACACGAGACCTTATTTTAAAAAATCCATCAGGAAGGATAGCAGTACGCTCCAACCGACTGCTTTAATCAACCACTGCCGCAAATGGAATGCAGATGCCGCCACTTCCGTGAGGCATACATTAGCGCACCCTAGGAGCAAATTAGGGCAAGTTTTCCTTCGTTTCTTATTCATTATTCCTCACCTTTGCCACACACTCACACACTCTCTTTTACATAATCTCTACTCACATTCTCTTAATATTCCACCCCTGCTTGTATATATTATCTTATTTGCCAAACATAAAGATGTATGATATTCAGAAGTTCATGTGATTCTGTAACTTTCAATAACAAGAAATGCTCATTTTTAGAAGCCTGTAATTTTTGAACCTGCATTGTCTATCAACGCTCAAACTTGCAAAAGGAAACAATAAGATGTAGATAGTTGACCATAGATCAATAAGTAGAGGTGATGGTTGGGGGGGGGGGTCAACAAAAAAACACAAATAATTATCTATTATTAGGAGTATAGGGAGGGACTCTGGATTGAATTTAGCAAAAATCTCTCCCTTTACTCCCTGATGTAAACCTTAAATTCTGGTCGAAACGTAGGAAGGAATAATTTTTTTTACTTGCTGACCGCACCCCCGAACATTTCCACAACTTAAAAAGAAACAATGTTAATCGAATCTTCCAATAATTATTTTTTACTTTTATTTACTTATATATGGAATATACACTAAGGGGAAGTATTCCTATACTGCAAAACTTTGAATTAGATTTATTAAAGGAAAAATAATTTTTGGTCCCCTCCAAATCACAAAATTGTGTTTGTGAATATGGGAAGAAGCTAACTTAAAGTTAGCAGTCCTGGGAAACTGAATACATATTTGTGGTGGAACTGCTTGGGATGTGACAGCATTTTTTATGAAATCGACTGAGTGCCAGTTAAAACTAGCTATATTAATTTTAAATTAAATAGCATTTTGTTCAAGTTAAATAACATGAGACAGGATTTCGACAAGGTATTGGAAAAGAAGAAGGAGATGTCAGTGTGTTTTATTGACCTTCCAAAAAGCCTTTGATCGGGTGAGAAAGCCTGATATCTTGGAGGCAAATAACCGAAAATTTTGACTTATCCTTAGTTATATGTTTATCGTTTATAGTTGCCCACGCTCAGCGGGGAAGGGGGTGACTTAAAGGAAAATAATAAAAAAAAAAATAAATATAATCGCAAAAGAAAAAAAAAGATAAAACAATAAAGAATTACTCCTTAGGCGCCACGTTATTTTTTCTTGGAAATAACGAAAACCCCGAAGCATTATGCCCACAATATAACTAAAATATACCCTATATAAACAAAAGTTGAATTATGACCACTGGCGAATACCTTTACATGTAGATAACAAAAAACCTAAGGGTGTTACCTACCCACCTGTTGAATTATGGTAATATTCCGTGAACAACAACAAAAATAAAACTATATGTACAAAAGTTTAATAATAATAAGAAATATATATACAGAGAATGAAAAAGGAAAAAAAGAATTCTTACCAATTAATAAAACAATTAAAACTTATAGGTTGACTTAACCAATATAAAATTTAGTTCAAACCCCACGTAGTCTTTGGGTGCACTCCAGCCATAACATAAGGTTGTCCGATTTTTCCTTTCCGTCTCACCTTCCCCAGAACTTTTAGGATGACACCAGCTACACCTCTGTTATCCAGGATGTGCTGAAGAAACGTCACTGCACTATATCCTTACTTCTAGTGTTAATGACCGTCCATTGAAGTAGAACACCATAACTTTGAAAAAAAAACAACACATACGATGACATTTCTCATAAGGTGCTATTTCAGTTCAAACAGTAAAGACAGAAGGTCTTTAAACTATTACCACTTCACATTGAACAATCGTAACGTGTTCCAAAATCAAACTGTCACAAAAACAAAACCCCCTCGTATGAACATATCGCTCGTTTTTTGTTTTTTCCATGACAACCGTAACACCTCTTATCTACACAGATCTAGGCGGTGTTTTTATCTCACCATGGCAACCATAACAGCCTTGAGAGAAAAAGGGATCGATAATGGTCATATAATGAGAGTATCTACAAGAAAACAAGAAATGTAGTGAGATTTGGCAACTGCACTTCACAGGAAATAGAAACAACAATTGGGATCCGGCCATCTTGTAATCTCAGTCCACTCCATATATTAAAAGAAGAACTACGGAAGATGAATATGGTTATCAACCCTGGAAAAACAAAAGTAATGAGGTTGGGAAGGAGTCTAGGAGGAACATGCGAGTCATCAGAGTCGAAGAAAAAATCCTCGAACAAGTAGAGAACTTGTAACCTACCTGGCCTATTGTTACCTACATACCTCGGCGAGCACCTTAATGCAAATGAATATATCGATATATTGATGGCTGAGCAAATCGATGTTATGAGAAGGATGTTTGAAAAAGTTAAGAGAGGTTTTCAAAACAAGAGGGAGGTGAAAAAAAACAAAAGAGGCCGTTTTTGACATATTCCTCAGGATCATAGATGCTGACGAAGAAGCATCAACCAAGGATACAAGCGTCAGAAATGATATCCCTCTAAAAGATTGAGGTGAAAACAAGTAGACCAGAGAACACAAAACCACCATCAGGTCGAACCTCAATAGTAAGCCGGCCAACGATGTGATAGAAGAGAATCGACTGAGATGGCTGGGACATCTTCTGTGAATGGAACCTAGGAGGATAGCTAGCGAGGCCTACTGAGCCAAAGTAGAGGGCAAGAAAGGAAGAGGACGGCCTAGAAATAAATGGGAAGATGAGCTAAAAAGTGATTTGCAGAGATCACTTCAATGCAATGGGAGAAGGTGCCTTGCAGAAGACCGGCAGAGCCACAGAGGGCTCTACAAACTTCTTTCTCACACTGCTTCATGCAGTTCTGGAGGACTGATTATTATGGTGATGAATTAAATAATCATTTTTACTGTTTTTGAAATAGTCTGACAGGGTTTTACGGAATTCGTGAAAACTTCCCCCTAAAGTATCTTCCATAGTGTTTATTTGTAATAGTTAATTCTCTCTTATACTTTGTAGTAATAAGAATGGATGAATTCGAACTTAGAAAGAATGTGTTATATATTTTATTTTGTAATATTGCATTCTGTCACATTTTAATATAATAGTAATATGAATCATACAGCTCATTCACATTATATTTACAAATAAAATTATAGCAAGGAAAGAAAAAAAAAAAAAGAATAATAAACGAAAAAATTTTTTTAATTGTTTAAATAATTTATTTATTGATATTTACAACTGTATACACATATATACAACAAGTAAATTTGCTGTAGGTGATATAGTAACATGATGAAAACATGTGGAGAATCTACCCACTGATAGAACTCCAATAACATTTCTAGAGGAGAAGATCTCGAGGCCATCTTCTTTTCAGACGCCTAGGAGGA